>NC_056735.1:1595096741-1595271741 GCF_019279795.1 Protopterus annectens | reverse complement strand
TTAACTCTTAGCAGGCCGTAGGATAATGATTATTTTGACTGGGCTTTCAGATGGTCCATATTGACCCTTGACCTAGACATAATCCCTTTTTTATAATTTATGCATTATGGAAGGTCTTTCTTACAACAACAGACAAATGTTTGTCGAAATTTAGGTCACTGCCTACTAAGTTCCCAAATCATGAACACATGGGTCAACTCTTAGATGTGTATTGTCAAAGTGGTAATATCCTTGAGTAATAATGTCCCAAATGATACAATCATATATTTTCCAGCATATAGTTTCAATCCAAGATTTTAGCACTATTTATTTATTTGCAGCAAACCTTCCTTCAGTATGGCTAAGTCACTTGAAGATTCAATGACTGCTCCTAGCTTGCAGTCATCTGCAAGCTTAAGTCAGCCAGAGCCCTTTGGTATTGGCTTTTACTTCAGAGAAGTAGAAGCCAAACAGAAGTCCCAGCAAAGAACCCTTGGGGAATCCACTGGTGACTTGTCTCTTTGTGGGGATAACTTCCCCTTTTTCAATCTTCTTCATCTTATCTGTGAGCCAGTTGGTAATCCAGCAGATGATGTAGGGGTTTATTTCCAGTATTTCCAGTTTATATAGCTTTTCTGCTATGCTTGAGTTGGGGATTGTGTCAAAAGCTTTAGCCAGGTCAGGGTATGTAGTGTGCATCATTTTTGCCTAGATCCACTGCTTTAATGACCTCTTGAATAATAATTGACCTCTTGAATAAAGCCCACGAAGAAGAATAACCATGGCCTGTTGTCAACAAATCCAGACCGAGACAGGTACAGTGTTTGGAGTTTTCCTATATCCTCATTGATTATTTCCATGATACGTCTTTGTATGGCTTTGTATATGAGGCTGGTCAGACTTACGACTCTGTAATTGTCTGTGTCTGTTATAGGTCATTCCTCATCCAGGGTAATGCCTTTAGCTGTTCTCCATTTGCTTAGTACAAAACCTGTACAGAGCTTGAGGTCAAACAGTATTGTTAGAGGGTGACTAAATTGTGCTTCATGCTATTTAAGATGCATCCAGGGATATTATCAAGTTCCACTCAAGCAATATTTTTACCTTTTGATAGCACTATTTTGACTTGGTGTTATGTAATGTTGTGTAATAGATGGACGTGAGCCAGTTTCAGATATAAATTGTGGAATACATTTAGGGAAGAGAAGGTTAAAGTTAAAGATGAATTTCTTGGCTAGTAGGTTTACAATATCTTCAGTCTCTGTGTAGTTAACATTTTTCACAATCACTTCAGTGCTTTGTTGCATAGTGATTCTGAGATTGGGAAAATAACAAAAAAGGCCTTGTGATAGTTTTTGGCTTCAGTAGCTATTTTAGCCACAGACTTGGGTTTGTTGGATTTTATTAAGCTTGCCCATTGATTATTTATTTCAATTAAAAGAGATACATCATTCTGGGAAATACTCTTACTTTTGGTAAAAAGTCTGTTCCTTCAGTTGTAAATTTTGTTGTTATACAATGACTCCCCCCATTAATATTCCAAAACATGCACGCTGATTGGCCAGCGTGCCTGTTGTAAATCCCACAATATACCAACAGAAAAAGGTCCAGTTGCCCAAACTTTTTTCTGTTGGTATAAAGTGTACAAAAAAAAAAAAAAAAGTGGAGACTTTTTTTTCTCCGTTGCTTCCATTTCAAAGCATTGATGTATTGGGTATGCATGGGAATGCAAGTCCTATACGCATGCGCAGTACATCAACACAAGGAAACAGTATACCACCACCAGAGGAAGAACAGTTACGCGCCATTATACAAAGACATTATTTAAGAAAAGTAAGTATTTTTTTTCTTAAATAATGTCATTGTATAATAGCAATAACCGACTCCATGGCTGTGGTATATTGAAGATTTACCCATGGTTGGCTTTATTTAATCAGACGAGCTTTGCCCTCATGATTAAACCATGCCAACTGTGGGTAAATCTTCAATATACCACGTTGTTGGTTATTGCTTACTATTATGGTTCCATTATGTGGGTTTTCTTTCTGGCGTTTGTTCTGCGTTTGTTACTACAGGGCACAGCTGCATCTTTACAGTTGCCTGCATGTTTATATTGTGGGATGGTGTACATTCCCACATATTCAATGGAGTTAACTGGATTTGTTATGGATTTAGAGATTGCTAATGTATTATTTAGGAGTAGGTAGTCTGCCATAGAGAAATTTCTAAAGGTACCTAGGGTAAAAGAGACATCTGCGTTCTGTTTTATTTCAAAAGAGATGGCTTTATGGTAAAATCTAACAAGTAATGAGGATACACAAGGGATGGTGCCACATGCCTCCATAGTAGTAAAGACATAATCCAAGAAGTTGTTCCCCCTATGAGTGCTCTAATTGTACAATGGAATTTCTATTGACGATATTCTTGATTCTATATGCTTGTGCACTAGTGGTGGTGACCACTACGAATTAGACCTTCCAGTGAAAAATTTGGATTGATTTTCCTAAGTACAGACTGATATTAATAGAATATTCAAATGCTTTCTTCAAGGCAACAGGTCTAAATTATAACCTTTTTGAGTTTAGAATCTTACTAACAGTTCAGTTGTTGCAGTTATGAGTTATTACTGAAAAACATAGCTTTAATAAACTGATTATGATTGCATTGTGATGTCTTAAGTATCTTATCCAGATTTGCTAAATCTTTTCTCTCAAAAAGCAAACAGGCATATTAGAATTTTATGGATGAAGTCATCATCTGTGAAGATGAGTCCATGAATTTAGCATCTATCACCATCTCCAGTTCTTTATGTGCTATCTGAAATTATTTTTTTATGACATAACCTTAAGATTTTTTTGAGCAGTAAGACATGTTTTGAGCTTAATAATCTCGCATTCATTAAAAGGCTATCTGTCTCCTCCTTGCTTTCAGCCTTCAGAGAGGTATCATCAAAATTAGCAGGAGAAAGATTAACAAACACATGTAAAAAATTCTTCTTAAAACCAACTTGTACATCTAAGAGTTCTTCAACCAACATTGGTGGAGTGTATCTTGTAATATTTTAATCATTACCTTCCCAACACATGGAGACGATTGCATCATCCCTTTGTTTGTTTGTTTATTTGTTTGTTTGTTTGTTGGCTTATTTATTTATTTATTTATTTATTTATGTTTTTGTATTGTAATATGAATTGACCTTTTCCAGTCCAGTGGCTGACATGTTTTCCAAATTTACTGTTAAACATATAAACAGCACCGTAACAGCATAATTTTACAAGATTTTGATCAGTTTAGTTTGAATCCTGTCACTTCATGTAGCCTTGTTATTTACAAGATTTTCAAGAGCCATTTTAACTTCACTTTCTGTGATGTATGATGTCTGATTCTAATATAGAGAACATTCCATTGTTTAGATTCTATCTAGTAATAAGATTTTTTCCGGTCCTCTTCAATAAACACATCACAGCAAATGACATTTGACGACTTTTATTTAACTTCCATGACATAGCTTTGTTCAGCAAATTCATTAGTTACAACTAACCATAATATAGTTGATTCTAAACACAGCATAACATCCTTGCAATGTCAGGGCAGCGCACCTACTCACCCTGTCCAGTAAGCAGGGTCCATACCTCTGCATGCTTACTTTACTTACGAAGCAGCATCCCATCTCACTTCATACACCATTCATTGAATTACCTTCCACCAAATAAGCACCATCCTTACCTCAGCTTGCTTATCTATTCAGCAAGCTTCCTCCAACTACTCATTTTCCTTTCCCGAGATCCTTGAAATGAACATCCAGACACCAGAGGGGAAACAAAAGAGGGCAAGCCTGTCTCTCTTCTCTGCCTACCCCGACTGATAAAATAACCCCAATCCCTCCAACCCACCAACAAAAAGGGAAGGGTGGGTGGGTAGCAAGTTCATACCAAAATGTGATTGCTTACCCAGCTACACTTGTCTAAACCTCTTAAGCCCCTCCCCATCCTAATCTCATTTCCTCCCAATCCTCCCTGCCTCCACTTAACCCTTTAACCTCCCCAACCCACTTAGCTCCCATTAATATCAATCTAACCCCTCATGAAGATGTCCGGGGACAACTTGGTTTGTTGCCAAACTTCATTTCTCCCAGTCTCGTTCAATAAACACATCACACCAAATGACATTTGACGACCTTTATTAAATTTCCATAACATAGCTTTGTTCACCAAATTCATGAATTACAGCTAATCTTAATATAGTTGATTCTAAACATAGCATAGCCCCCTAGTAATGTTAATCAGGGCAGCGTACCTACTCAGCCTGCCCAGTAAGCAGGGTTCATACCTCTGCTCACTTACTTTACTTATGAAGCAGTGTTCCATCTCACTTCATACACCAGTCACTGAATTACCTTCCACCTTACCTCAGCTTGTTTATCTATTCAGCAAGCTTCCTTCAGCTGCTCGTTTTCCTTTCCCCAGCTCCTTGAAATGAACATCCAGACACCAGAGGGGGAACAGAAGAGGGCAAGCCTATCCCTCTTCTCACCAACCAGCCTGACCAGGCTGGTCCCCCTCCCTTCTACCCAAAATTGTTCAACCAACTACCTCCCATAAAGGCAAGGGTTAAACCAAACATCATTTGGTGTTCCCATCATCTGTAAAGCACCTTAGAATCCCATTTAAAACCCACCTTGCCATACCATCACTGAAACATGGGCTACTGAAACTAAATAAAGTAGGATTACCTGTGACCCCACATGTTCCACCGGAACATCCACTCCAAGAGAATACATATCCTTTAGATCACTTCCTTCAAAGCACTAATCATGGTTCAACCTGAACGGAATGACAACTTTTAGCCATGATAAAAGCCACAGACTATAACCTCTTGAACTCAAATTGACACCCAGTCAAAGAAAACTGGTATCAAGTCTCAAACCCAGGACCCTGTCAACTGTAGCATATCACCTTAGCCCACCAAACTACCATTTTCTGTATGTGCATTAACCCGATTACTGTAGAGAATAATCTAACTTCAAAACTTTAATAACCTAACACTAAGTGCCAGAAAACCAACACCCCTTGACCTAGTTCCTGAAAACTCGCCTATGCTCAGCAATGAAGTACTCTACGTACCCCCAACTCACTCATTACCAAATGACAATCTGGACTAGAACCCCAAGCCACCCCACTCAGAACATCACCCCCCCCCATTCACTTCTTCCTAGCAACCGTCATTAGCTAGAACACTCAAACTACTAACCATCCTTAACCACTGCTTGTCGCTGACCTTTCTCCTTGAAGGCTGTTTTCCCTTTTGTTACCTATACTTCTAGTAAGGAATTAAGACCTGACCTATGTCAGCCATATCTTGTAACCAAGCTTCCTTTAAAACTTCTTGCTCCTGTGTAAATGATGCACCCGGTTTCTAAAATTACCCCAACACAGCCACCTACCTACCATACTTCCTAAAACCCTACTTACAAACTTCACCCAGACCACAAGTGAAATGATCCTTGTGCTACTCTTTAAAACCTTAACCTGGTGTGTGACATTACCACTACCTACTCAATGGACAGATTTGTCTCCCCAAAGATACCAACCATTAGGAACAAACTCCGGCATCCTGTCAAACACATCATTGGCCCTTCCCCCAACTACAGTTTAGCAACTTCATGAGTAACTATAATCACCCCAAGGTTTCAAGCTCCTGAAAGCAAGGGTTGAACTCCAGTGGCTTGCAAGAGGCATAAGGCTTTAGCCTAATAAGCTATTATGCTCCGGTGAATGTTGTGACTCTACTCCTCCTGTGGGATCCCCACACTCTCCATAAACCATTCCCAGCAGTTTTACCCTGACCCCCCACCTACCTCTTCTTTACTTGCCCCCCCATACCAATGCAATGCTCAGCGCCCACTAACTGAACACAGAGCTCTAACATGCCTTAATAAGGTAATTACTCAGACCTTTAATGTTCCCCATTCCAGTGGCAAGAACATCCATCCTATCAAAAAGCATCACCTTTCAGATCCACTTTTCAGGCCACTGCATGATGCCTTCTACAGTTCAGCTATCTGCAAAGAAAAGAAAAACAATAAATTCTATGTGCACACATAGGTCCAACCCCCCCCCGCATTTTTTTTAAATGTTATGAATCATATCCCCTTGGACAAGAGTGATAGGTGCTACCTGCAGAAATAAGAGCCAAACTTATCTAGCTTGTAATCACCCCAGAGGCAGCATTCTAATAACTTCCTATGATCCTAAGATTGCTGTGACTCCACTCCACCTACCTGAACCCCATCCACAGTGACATGCCTTAATGAGTACTAAATAAAATATATTATCTGTAACCTCATCAAGCCCACTGCAGGAACCCAAACTCTTACCTATGGCCAAATGGCTTTTGCACCCTTTACTATAGACTGCAAATGCCCAAAAGGAGAGACAACTTTCAAACATTGATCTAACATACTGAAATGATTAGGAAAACAGATTGTACAACCAATTAACCTTGAAATCAAAAATTCAAATGCCTGTCCTTCTCTGGCTAGCAGTATAAATCCTCTACCAAAACTCAACTTTGAAATCCACTTACTTCAGCCAGTAACTGTTATCCACTTGAGCTCCCCATGTGTAACCTCGTCGCACGCCGCTGCTGCCATCATCTGCAAACTCACTGTGTAGCACCAGAACTGGTACTCATGACACCACCATCTACAAAGAAAAGGACAAAAGAAAATCCTCTAAAATGTACAGAGAAGGTTCCACCTTATACACACCTATTCCAAATTATAGCAGCAGCACTCTAAAACCCCCATCTGCAAGAAAGAAAGAAAAAAAGGACATATAAGTCATATAAAATACATAACGCACATTCAAAGACATCTTCAAAGAGAGCCTATCCTGCCAACCCGGGAAGGAATGTACCTCCACCAAACACACTTATGACAAAGCAGCCATAACTGAAGCTATCCAATGTAGCACCAACCTGTTCATAACTGTAATCTGCCATATAACAATCTTATTACAGTACCCGAATGCTTAATTAAACATCCTCCAGAACTGTAGAGCTCACATTATCAATGTTAACAAAACCATAATGCTCAATGAACTCCCATTTACTGCAACTGCACTTTGTAGGCAACCACGAGCACTCCTGCTAATTCCCCAAAGATCAGCCATCTGAGTAATGGACATATAATGCAGCCATGAAACAGACATGAAAAATCTCTTCAGTTTGCAAGCATGCTCCTTTGCATTAGTCTAGCCACTTAAACAAAATTTTGGCTTTTTTTTTTTTTTATAAAGCCCCTCTTCCACCATCGGAAAGGTGTCCCAGCAACAACTTTAAAACCGCACTTGTAAAAGGATTATTGTAAGGCCCGGCAAGTCACGGAGAAGCACCTCAAATTCTTAGTGTACAAGGAAAAATGGAAATGTCCGATTCAATACAAGTTGTCTGTCAACCAAATTCCACTTTTTCATCCCCCTGTAAACCAGCTGCAAGTATTTAACAGCCACCCTTCCTATCTGCCCTTGTAACACGGCAACAAAAGCAATAGCCAAAAAGCATCTGAGACTTATGTCTATGAAGACCACAATTGCACATCTGCCACACACACATTACTCATGGGTATTTCTCATCCCACAAAGAGCCAGCACGACTCTTCTAGCCCACCTACTCTCCTCAACTGAAGGAGAGAACATAGCTTTAAACCTTCCATTTCTGAAATGAGGAATGCTAGCAAAATGTGGAACACAAACTAACAGCTTACTTAAACACTTCAACTAGGAAGGTCATAGTATGGTTAAATTATGCTAGTTTTACTTATGACAAAGATCTTTTAATAAATTAATATGATTCTTTTCCATGGCTGTCAGTCAAAACATTCCCAACACTGAATGTGTGACAGTCTTGAACTGAAGTAGTAATGCTAAACAAAAACACCCACACACAGACTCCTCCCTCACAATTCACCTAACATACCAACACTGTCCCTTCCCATGACAAACAACCAAGCATAATAATCCCCTAATATTATTCTCCATTGACACAACTAAACAGCCCACACCAAACTGCCATGCCCCTCATCCTGATCATGATGCAAGCTCTGCATGTAAACCAAAGCTGTCCATTCCCCTGACAAACAACCAACAGAATAATCCCCTAACTAATGTTATTATCCTTTGAAACAACCAAATAACCGTACCTCTCATTCTGACCATGAAGCTCCACACCTAACCAAGTTCATTGAGCTGTTCTAGCCCCAACTGTGCATGAGTTAGCATGGTGCTCTTAACTGCCTCTCGACTTGTGGCATCCTGACTGAATCTGTGCCCTCCACTCACTCTGGACACACTTCACGAGAAGAAAAAAAAAAACAATGTCCGGCTCAAACCCTGGGCTGTCCATACCCAACACTCTCCCCTCAGACAAAGGCAAACCAGGACAACATGCATCGGAAAACACATGGGACAGCATTTCCAAAAAGAACACTGGCCCCATTGTATGCACTCCACCTTTTTTTTTTTTTCTTTTCTCTCCATGCTTGCAACTCCCCAAGAGAATGTCTGGAACAACGTCAACCAAACAGGCTCCGAACCCCCAATTACCAATTGCTGGAGTCCATACAAACATTGGGACCACCTAAAACTGAACCAACAACTTGCCCCAGTCTCAAGTACACCCATCCACCATTCAACTCCTGCAATGAAAGGAGCGCCGGCTCCAACAGCACATGTGCCGAAACAGGCATCACTCCACTCCATCCAAAGCCAGTGAAAAGCCATCCACCTCTGTGACTGAGGGCATACATCAGAACGACCACAGTTTTCTGCCCCCACCACCAACAATTCCCAAACCCAGATTGAGAGCATGTAGCACCAGTTTAAGGCACGCAAGTCCCTTACTGGATCTCCAGCCTTAGGAACTGTCAGATGTGATACCCCCCCCCCCCTCACTTTTTTTTTTTTTTTTTTTTTTTAATTTTTTTGATACATAGATAAAACCGTCCTTAGCCAAACAACAAAACCCCCCACCCCTTATCACTAGGATCATTTATCCCTAACTGCAGAAGAGGAAAGGATTAACAGGAGAGGAGAAAAAAAAAAAGCTGTATGTTACATATACCAACCCTTGTCTACTACAACTCACCAACCAGTGTCCTGAGGCCTACCTGGCTGCAAAGAATACCTTAAGGTCGTCTCGGAGATGACCCTGCCTTAGCAAGTACACACCAAAATGTGATTGCTTACCCAGCTACACTTGTCTAAACCTCTTAAGCCCCTCCCCATTCCTAATCTCATTTCCTCCCAAACATCCCTGCCTCCACTTAACCCTTTCACCTCCCCAACCCACTTAGCTCCCACTAATATCAATCTAACCCCTCATGAAGATGTCCCAGGAACACTTGGTTTGTTGCCAAACTTAATTTGCTTTTTTATATTTAAGATAATTTGAGATATGTTTAAATGCAACACTTTAGCAATAGGAAGTTGTTTTGACATTTACTATCTTGTTTATGGGCTAATAAGTTCTGTTTCTAAATTCTTTTACTCCGTGTTTATATTTATATTTTTTCTTCCATATGTCCCACCATTAATGTCACTGGTGCACTTTGGGTCTCCACTGAAAAGAGGCCGCTGGCCTAGTGGGACTATTTCATTCAAGAAATAATAAATAAGTAAAAAAAAAACCTGTCTCTTTCTATAAGCCCCTTCTTTGGCAGACGAGCACATAACAGAAGGGTTTCCCACCTGGAAGAAGACCTGGTCTTAGTCTGCCCAAACATTTTGTGCAGGTGCTAATGGGCTAGGTACCCAGGCTGTCAGATAGGCTTGTGGAAAAGCCATCATCCAGTCATGTGGGGACTTTCTGTTGGCCTAACTCCCTAGACCATGTGTTAACACAGTATGTTTTGGCTAAGCTAGGCAATGAAGGATCATGTTAAGTCCCACCATTGGTACTAGGGCAGGACCACCCTCACACTCTGTTCCTTCTGTCTACCATCCTGGTATTATATATCCCCCCATCTACCTCCCTGAAGCTGACAATAAGTTGTCATCAGTTCCTCTCCTCATTCACTGGGTCTACCACACCCACCTTTTTCTCCCCTGGGCACAACCTGATCGCTGTCCAGGATCAGTGAAAAGAGGACTGTTGTTGTCATCACATCTGTGTGTGTGTGTCTGTCCCTGTGTGTAAATATGGTTCCCTGCCAACAGACTAAATACAATACACTTACAGGCTACAGTGTGAATTGTGAATATTGTAAGGAAGAAGTAGATGCAAGAAGTATATGAAAACATGAGCTTATACCAACTGGCTTTGCATTCCTGATGTGTATGTATGTGTGAGTGTTTGCAAATTAGGGTTAGAGTGAAGGATAGGTAAGGGGACAAACGTTATGGTCTGCATGTTCACTGTATGTTTGGAGTCTGCGTAACTGTATTTGTTGTTTAATCATACTTTTAGGAAAAGTGTATTTTGCAATGTAGTACCAACTTACTAATATGTGCTATACCGTACCTTAGCCCTAACCTTGCCTGAGTTCCAAACCCCAAAAATTACATTACAAACACCCTCTACATAACAGCACCATTGTGCTGACAGTGTCTCTTAGTCATGTATCAGTCAGCCTTAGTTTCTTCAAGGCGTTGTGTATTCTGTCTCTTGTAATAGACATTTTGTATTCAGTAGAAGAGGTGCTGACTCTGTATCAGACACTCTAGGTGTGTGTGTGTGTGTGTGTGCAAATATATGCTTGCATATCTATATCTACATCTTCTCTCTCTCCATATAGATGTATTTATATATATATATATATATATATATATATATATATATATATATATACATACACAAACACACACACACACACACACACACACACACACAAAGTTATCTATTCTTCTATCTAGATAGATAGATCGATAGATAAATAGGTAGAAAGATAGATAGACAGATATCAAATACTCTATACTCCATATTAAACAGGAAAGTCATAAACATTGAAAGAAAATGTATAGCACAGATTGAAGGAGAAATGATACACAACTTAATCTAATTATATACTTTTTACAGATAATGTAGTACAAATGGAACTAAAATTTATACTTTTTCACTATAAATTATTAAGAAAATGATATGCAATTTCAGCACTTCCTCCAACCTTTATCCTCTGTTCAGCAGATGTGTCATTGCAAACTAGGTCATTCAGTTCTTTTTGAATTTGTTATGTCTTGCCTGTCACGAGATTTGCAGTATGAGAGGCATATGATGCCTTCACAGCAAAATTTAGCAACAGTCATTTGTTTAGACACAAGAAAAACAGGATAGGTCTTTGCTGTAGGCTTGCGTGATTCCCATGCATTCATTGATTAC
Organism: Protopterus annectens; assembly: GCF_019279795.1. Classification (NCBI taxonomy): domain Eukaryota; kingdom Metazoa; phylum Chordata; order Ceratodontiformes; family Protopteridae; genus Protopterus; species Protopterus annectens. The sequence goes on along the minus strand of NC_056735.1, from coordinate 1,595,260,389 downwards.
AATATTAATCATTTCATTTCTTCTCTGTCAATCACAGTGTTTTGTATTACTAAAAGTGTACTTAAATGTAGAATTATTCCATACAAAGTAAGATAAAAAATAGTAAAGAAAACATATCAATGTAACACAAAAAGAATCTGTGTGATACAGGCCTATTCTGAGGATAACATTGGCCATCAAGAGAAAGAAATTAGTTTATATGTCAACGACTAATATATATATATATATATATATATATATATATATATATATATATTTATCTATCTTTCTATATATGCAATTATTTTCTCATCAAACTTCATTTTATGACAGTCTTTTGAAGTCACCAGAACAGAGAATGCAGTTATCTTGACTAGAGTATTTTACTCTCACAAGTAGCTTTATTCCATAAATAACATTGAATATCCACCCCTTATTTAACCCAGCAATGCAGATCATTGTAATATGTAATGCTGGTTAAGTGTGGGAGTAAACGCATGTGAGTGTTTGTGTGTGTGTGTGTGTGTGTGTGTGTGTGTGTGTGTGTGTGTGTGTGTGTGTGAGATTTTGCATACATGAGTGGATGCTTGAGTGTCAGTGTTTGTGAGAGAGAGAGGGAGAGAGAGGCACACACAATGAGTAAGTAATTTTAACTACAGAGTGCTTAATTACAGAAAACAGGCACTTCTTTCTCTCAGGTCTTCGTTATTTATTGTTAATGAATAAGATACACAGATGAAGTCCTCCTTTTACGGAGACACAGTGTGAATCACAGTGATCAGTAGGTAAACATTAGGAACAGAGACAGTGTGAAACACAGTGATCAGTAGGTAAACATTAGGAACAGAGACACATTGTGAATCACAGTGATCAGGAGGTAAACATTAGGAACAGAGACGCAGTGTGAATCACAGTGATCAGTAGGTAAACATTAGGAACAGAGACGCAGTGTGAATCACAGCGATCAGTAGGTAAACGTTAGGAACAGAGACACATTGTGAATCACAGTGATCAGGAGGTAAACATTAGGAACAGAGACACATTGTGAATCACAGTGATCAGTAGGTAAACATTAGGAACAGAGACACAGTGTGAATCACACTGATCAGTAGGTAAACATTAGGAACAGAGACACATTGTGAATCACAGTGATCAGGAGGTAAACATTAGGAACAGAGACGCAGTGTGAATCACAGTGATCAGTAGGTAAACGTTAGGAACAGAGACACATTGTGAATCACAGTGATCAGGAGGTAAACATTAGGAATAGAGACGCAGTGTGAATCACAGTGATCAGTAGGTAAACATTAGGAACAGAGACGCAGTGTGAATCACAGCGATCAGTAGGTAAACGTTAGGAACAGAGACACATTGTGAATCACAGTGATCAGGAGGTAAACATTAGGAACAGAGACACATTGTGAATCACAGTGATCAGTAGGTAAACATTAGGAACAGAGACACAGTGTGAATCACACTGATCAGTAGGTAAACATTAGGAACAGAGACACATTGTGAATCACAGTGATCAGGAGGTAAACATTAGGAACAGAGACGCAGTGTGAATCACAGTGATCAGGAGGTAAACATTAGGAACAGAGACGCAGTGTGAATCACAGTGATCACAAGTTAAACATTAGGAACAGAGACACAGTGTGAATCACAGTGATCAGTAGGTAAACATTAGGAACAGAGACACAGTGTGAATCACAGTGATCAGTAGGTAAACATTAGGAACAGAGACACGGTGTGAATCACAGTGATCAGTAGGTAAACATTAGGAACAGAGACACATTGTGAATCACAGTGATCAGGAGGTAAACATTAGGAACAGAGACACAGTGTGAATCACAGTGATCACAAGTTAAACATTAGGAACAGAGACACAGTGTGAATCACAGTGATCAGTAGGTAAACATTAGGAACAGAGACACATTGTGAATCACAGTGATCAGTAGGTAAACATTAGGAACAGAGACGCGGTGTGAATCACAGTGATCAGTAGGAAAACATTAGGAACAGAGACGCAGTGTGAATCACAGTGATCAGTAGGTAAACATTAGGAACAGAGATGCAGTGTGAATCACAGTGATCAGTAGGTAAATGTTAGGAACAGAGACGCAGTGTGAATCACAGTGATCACAAGTTAAACATTAGGAACAGAGACACAGTGTGAATCACAGTGATCAGTAGGTAAACATTAGGAACAGAGACACGGTGTGAATCACAGTGATCAGTAGGTAAACATTAGGAACAGAGACACGGTGTGAATCACAGTGATCAGTAGGTAAACATTAGGAACAGAGACGCGGTGTGAATCACAGTGATCAGTAGGTAAACATTAGGAACAGAGACGCGGTGTGAATCACAGTGATCAGTAGGAAAACATTAGGAACAGAGACGCAGTGTGAATCACAGTGATCAGTAGGTAAACATTAGGAACAGAGATGCAGTGTGAATCACAGTGATCAGTAGGTAAATGTTAGGAACAGAGACGCAGTGTGAATCACACTGATCAGGAGGTAAACATTAGGAACAGAGATGCAGTGTGAATCGCAGTGATCAGTAGGTAAACATTAGGAACAGAGATGCGGTGTGAATCACAGTGATCAGTAGGTAAACGTTAGGAACAGAGACGCAGTGTGAATCACAGTGATCAGTAGGTAAACATTAGGAACAGAGACGTGGTGTGAATCACAGTAATCAGTAGGTAAACATTAGGAACAGAGACGCGGTGTGAATCACAGTGATTAGTAGGTAAACATTAGGAACAGAGATGCGGTGTGAATCACAGTGATCAGTAGGTAAACATTAGGAACAGAGACGCAGTGTGAATCACAGTGATCAGTAGGTAAACATTAGGAACAGAGACGCAATGTGAATCACAGTGATCAGTAGGTAAACATTAGGAACAAAGACGCAGTGTGAATCACAGTGATCAGTAGGTAAACATTAGGAACAGAGACGCAGTGTGAATCACACTGATCAGTAGGTAAATGTTAGGAACAGAGACGCAGTGTGAATCACACTGATCAGTAGGTAAACGTTAGGAACAGAGACGCAGTGTGAATCACAGTGATCAGTAGGTAAACGTTAGGAACAGAGACGCAGTGTGAATCACAGTGATCAGTAGGTAAACATTAGGAACAGAGACGCAGTGTGAATCACAGTGATCTGATCAGTAGGTAAACATTAGGAACAGAGACGCAGTGTGAATCACAGTGATCAGTAGGTAAACATTAGGAACAGAGACGCAGTGTGAATCACAGTGATCAGTAGGTAAACATTAGGAACAGAGACGCAGTGTGAATCACAGTGATTAGTAGGTAAACATTAGGAACAGAGACACAGTGTGAATCACAGTGATCAGTAGGTAAACATTAGGAACAGAGACGCAGTGTGAATCACAGTGATCAGGAGGTAAACATTAGGAACAGAGACGCAGTGTGAATCACAGTGATCAGTAGGTAAACATTAGGAACAGAGACACAGTGTGAATCACAGTGATCAGTAGGTAAACATTAGGAACAGAGACACAGTGTGAATCACAGTGATCAGTAGGTAAACATTAGGAACAGAGACGCAGTGTGAATCACAGTGATCAGGAGGTAAACATTAGGAACAGAGACGCAGTGTGAATCACAGTGATCAGGAGGTAAACATTAGGAAGTTTACGGATATTCTTCCCTCGATTTTCTTATTGCACAAAGGATTGAAACACTGTTTACATGGAAAAAGAGATTATTGATCTCATTACTGACTGTTTATTGTTTGAAACAGTAACTCATTTATTGCACTAATGATATAATAATAATATCTAATCTCTCTTCTGTGCAGTCTATAACATTAGTGCGACATTGAAAAATGAATCAAGATAATTGTAAAACTCAAAGTGTGATACAGGATACTTGAAGCTGTTTGGTATTTTTATCAACCGTACTTTTCATGTGTCTCTGCCCAACATATAAGTCTGTTGCAGTGTCGTGATTTGAAGTAACTCTTTTAATTTATTTCATTTTGTCTATACATAAGCTCTAGTTGTATTGTCAAAATATTTCACTTAAGTATGGTTCCCAAATTCATACTCTGTCACCCTCATACTAATAATTCTAAGCCAAAGTTTCCCAAGGGCTGTAACCCCCAGCCCTATACCTAAGCAACATTTTCTATAACACTATTACTACACAAAATAATAAGACACACATCACACATGACAACTACACATTTACCTCTCCATTAGTCTAAACTTAACCTGCAAACATTTACATATTCTAACCCTCCCACCAGAAATGCCAAAACATTTGCTGTATCTAAAACATTTGGCATTAAAATCCCAAATCCACCACCAACACACACTCACTCTTCCTTATTTTAACATGTTCAGCAGTCAAGAAAGAGTATCTTCAATGGATTTTTTAAGCACTGCATTATGTTGATGAACTGACAATGCAACAGAGTAAATTAATCTCATACATACATACATACATGCATACATACAGGCACATATATACACACACACACACACACACACACACACACACATGATTATATCATGAAAGGCTTAGGTTTATGGTTAGTGTTAGCACCCATGAGTAAGGTGGCGAAGGTTCACTAGTATACTAAGCCTAACCCTAACTCATAACCTTAACCCTACATATTACATTAGTAAAAGCCTTTTCCATAAGAGTAAAGGGCAATAACATACACAACATCAGAAACATGCACAGGATTGAATCTAGCGGCAAAAATTTGGACATACAGACCAAGTACTATATCCCAGTCCTCCATATCTTTTCAACAACCATTTTTTTCATACGAACTTTAATTTTCCTGCACACTCCTGCTTACCTACACTATATAAAGCTAAATTCAGCCATATGTGGTTTACATTAATGCGCATTCACTCTTCTATGCATTCTCTCACTTTAACACCCATAAAAATCTTTTGACCAAATGAGTATTCAACCTTTTGAGCTACACCCATATTTATATATATATAATGTCAGCAAACAGTGAAAGTCCAGTTGTTGCCCTGTGATGCTAAAAGGGCTTCAAACATAGATTCTTTTAAAATGAAGTTAGATCAGTGCTATGGGGGAAAAAGATGGAATTTGACTAGAGATGATCTCCTTTGATATTATATAGCAAGTACCTAAACAGTGAAACACTGAAATCCACACACACTCACATCTCCCGCTCTCTCTCTGTACGTGTGTGTGTTTCTGTGTGTGTGTGTGTGCGTGTGTTTGTATGCGTGTGTTTGTGTGTGTGTGTGTGTGTGTGTGTGAGTGCGTGCGCATGTGTGTTTCTGTGTGTGTGTGTTTTTGTGTGAGCATGTGTGTGTGTGTGTGTGTTTCTGTGTGTAAGTGTGGGTGTGTGTATATATGTATTTGTGTGTGTGTTTCTGTGTGTAAGTGTGGGTGTGTGTATATATGTATTTGTGTGTGTTTGTGTAAGTGTGTGTGTGTGAGTGCATGTGCGTGTGTGTTTCTGCATGTGTGTGCATGTGTTTGTGTGTGTGCGTTTGTGTGTGTATGTGTGTGTGTGAGTGCGTGTGCGTGTGTGTTTTTGTATGTGTGTATGTGTGTGTGTGTGTGTGTGTGTGTGTGCGTATGTTTGTGTGTGTGTGTGTGTGTGTGTGTGTGTGTGTGTGTGTGTGAGTGCGTGCATGTGTGCGTTTCTGTGTGTGTGTGTGTTTTTGTGTGTGTATATATGTATTTGTGTGTGTGTGTGTGTGTGTGTGTGTGTGTGTGTGTGTGTGTGTGTGTGTGTGTGTGTGTGTGTGTAAGTGGTATAAGTGACAGACTAAGTGGTGCAGTTTAGATTGACTGATGCATTCACAAGGTCATGAGGTAGGTTGAACCAAAATGCTCAAGGGGAGTTACAACATGTCAGGAGTATCAACCAGGCATATTTGAGAGAAAGTGATCTTGAGTCTGATTACAGAAAGTATGTCTCTATCTGAACTGACCTGGAACACTCACTTGCTCTTCATAAGTCTGTCTTCAAGCTTATATTATTCTCTGACTCTCCTTGTCATTGTCATTACTCCATAACATTTCAGCTAGTCTTTATGTTACTCTGTTCTGCCTTACTTCTATTCTGTTCCCACACCTGTGTTTTCATTTGTAATGCATTGCCAGGTTTTACTGTATCATATGTTATTGGTAGACATCCATTATGCTATTCCCTTATACTCCTTGTCTCTTCCTTGTCCATTATTGTTACTTTTAACCCTAGCTCCTGGATGTGTACCTGGACTTGTGGCTTTCCCTGCTACTGGCAGATTCTGTTGTGGCAGTCTGTGCTGCCCACCATGGGTTCCTTTAGACCCATTAGCAGTAGTGGGGGTCCCCTTCCTGTGCAGGGCTGCCCTGCTTGCCAGGTATAGGTCTCCCTTCTTCCCAAACTCATCTGAAGTAGCACATCGTCTATCAGCTAACCAGATCCTCATGTCCTCAGGCAAAGTGCTAAGGGCTTGTTCCCTCACCAAAAGGTCTGCCAGCCCTTCAAAAGTGGTGACCTGACATACGCTCACTCACCTATGGAAATTAAGTGCTCAGTTCAGCAACATATTCGCACACACTTTCATCTGCTTTGCGTCAATGCTCACAAAACCTTTTCCTATACGTTTCAGGTGTTAGCTTAAAAAACTCAGACAATTTTTTACAGCAATATAGTCAAAACATGCAATGTCAGACATTTTAGACAATACACTTACAGCTTTATCATGGAGTAAGGGGGTCAGGAACCATACCCAGAGTCTTTGGTCAACTTCATACTGTTTACATACCCTTTCAAACATGTGAATGAAGCTATCAAAATTATCCCATTCTATTAAACTGCGGAAGAAATTTACCGACCTTTTGTGCTTCTGGGGTCCAGTTACTCCCTTAGCCATTACCTCCATGACTCTGGCAAAGAGTCAGAATCTCCTTCCCATGCTGCCTCTGCCTCTCTTTTTCCTCTGCTTCTAGGTGTATTTCTTGTTCTCCTCAGCCTGTAGACTCCTCAGGCTCTCAGCTGCTTCTATTTCCACATGCCTGGCCTCCAACTCAAGTCTCTTTAGCTCCAGCTGGATTTGTAAGTCCACTGCAGAAAGGTTGAGCTGTCCATTCTCTGAGGGTATTATATCTCCACTGCCAGTTTGATTGTCCTCCTGGTTGCTGTTTTCTGATGCAGCTGCAACCAAGGCTGCAATTAGGTCTGCCTTTGTCAGGTTTCCATGCACCAGTCCCCTAGCCTGGCACATAACCGCCAGCTGGCTCCTTGTCAGCTTTCCATACTCATCTGCTGGCATGTTTCCTGCTCACCCTGAGTAACTAAGCTAACAAAAGAAATAAAACAATTGTGATCTTAACTCTGAGTATTCACTCTGTGACTGTTTTAGAGTACAAAAACTCCTTCAAAGCTCACTGTACACAAGCTACAGGATTCACTCTACCCACACCACTACAAGCCAGTTAGTATTTGCCAACTAATTAATATGTGATGTGGATATCACACCACTGCTACCAATTAATATGTGACGCCCGTGCCCTGTCCCAGCAATCAAGGAGCCTCAATCCTCACCAGTGATGGCATCTCATATATGAGGAAAGAATAACAAATACACACAGTAAAGTGCATTTTCCCTTAAGAGCACAAAGAGATCACAGTCAGTCTGGGGCTGGTCGCTCCCTTGCTCTCCAGGTCCCCAATAAGACTACCCACTGGCACAGCTATAGGGTCCAGATCTCAGCTTAGTGGGCAAGCTAAAACCTCTAGCACACTCTCTGTCCAACCAGTGCTTCATGTCCATGCCCAAGTACCTGGCACACACACGCATGCACTTTGAGAAGAGTTTATACAACCACACAGACACTCCTGGGGAAGGCTGGCACAGTTTCTCCAGCTGTGCCCCTTTCTCCTAGACTATATGGTAGTTCCACTTGCCACCACCCACTAATACTTATTAGCTACTCAAAGGCTCTTAAAAAGGTGTCATATTATTACTGTGCGATATTATTATCCAGTTGGTAGTTGTGACTAAACAGTCAAGGCTTATTTAGAGTGACTTGGACAGTAAACTCTATAAGTATGCAATGTACTATTAAAAGGTTTTAAAAATATTTAATAATAAATAATTAAAAACACAAGACAAAACTTTCTACTACACAGTGCTAGTCAAGAGTTCAGAGACCACAGAGAAATACTTAAAATAACACAGTATTAAAGTTTTGACATCATAGAATAAAACACTTAGTCTAATCTTTCTAGTTCCTAGCTATTTCTAAAAGAAAACAAGTCTAAGATAACTTACATATGAGCAAGACAGTGCTGTGAGTTGTATAGTCAAGACAAAAATGCTTAATACCTTCTGATTCTCTGTTTAAATTGCTATTTTCAGTCTTGATTCCTATTACATCATTTCACACTTTCCTGGGGTTCCCAGGCTGAACGATACTACATTCTTGTTATCTTGCACCTGCAGGAAACTGCATCAATAAAAGGCATTCCACATATAAACTCTAGTAATTATTCCTTAAGTTAAAACAATAAGCAGGATGCGTCACCCCGGACTCATTGACTCCAGATTCTAACTTTAAAGGGACAGGCATGAAATAATTTCAACTTCAAAGGACAGATAAGAAATGCTTGACTTAGCTTTCTTTACAGCAGAGGGCAATGTTGCTACATTGTTTTAAGTTCAATATTTCACAGCATATTCTTTCATTTAAGAAAACAAGCTTGTATTTCAACATTTCACAGTATTTTCTTTCAATTAAGAAAACAAGTCTGTAATTTAACATTCATATTTACAAATGATAGAATTATCTGCACAATTCTATCTAGCTAGGCTGGCAGCCTTCACAGTTATTATTATTATTATATAAAACAGTGTTAAGAGCTATATGTTTGAGTTTCATTATACACAAAATGAAAAATGCAAAGAAAGGATGAATTCAGAATGCTCTTTTAATGCTTTTATAATATACAGATGTAAAACATTTTCTGATTGATTTGTAATTAAATCAACCTCTGTATTCTTGACACACTTTGGTTGACATATGTAGATGGTTAACAGACATGTGGGATTGGCAGTCATTGGCTTTAGGGGATATGAACTTTCCCTAGGGATTTTACAATATCAGATTTAGTACCTATAACTAGCAGGAGGTGTTGGGTGCATAGAGTGCCTTGCCACATGCAAAAATCACTCTTTTGTTTTGCATGTTGAAAGGATTAGCATTTCTGTGGCTTGACTATTAATGGCAGATACACACACATGTTTATCTATAGCCTGCTTGCAACTATGTTTGCAAGACATTAGTGTAGGATATATTAGTCACTGCATAGAAAATGCTAGATTTTATGTATTCATTTCCATTGATCTTTATGCAAAGAAATGTTAAAAAAGTATGTTTTATTGTGAATATGTCTAGAGTTAGAACTTAGCTATAGTTTCTTAAACAGGTTTTAGTATACGCATCTCTCAGATTCTCTATAATTCATAGAAAAACTCATTTTTGAGGAGGTCACTGCAAAAGGTGCTGTACAGCTACTCAGACAGGTGTTATAAAGAGGATAGTGTCCTAATAGGACTTCTGGCTGAAGCCTTAGCTGCTTACAGAACATAGGACCTAATCAAAAAAGAGAAATTGCGGTAGTGATGGGATGGACAATAATGATCTGTAACAGTACATAAACAGAACTGTAGCAGAGACATGCCAGCATGACTCAGTTAATGCATTTTAACCCATGACATTTTGCAAAGTCTAGCTGTAGGTAGCACACAGCCAGTACAAGAGCAGTACAGCTCAGTAAAACAACCAATACACATGCTAGTTTCAGTATGCAGACCACAACAGCAATCCTGTTCAGCAAATAATTAGGAGGAAATTAATATATTGGAAAGAAAGAAAGGAAAAATTGCAAGCACTGGGAAACAAAGAAGGATTATCATACCATATGAAACGTAGGTGAGCAGAGGGATATTTTTGAAGGAAGAGCCCATTTTGTACATTTTGTGAAGGTTAAAGTTCAAAGCAACAACTAGGATCTAAATGAAAATATATTCAGCTGCTTACTTCCATGACTTCCTGATGACAGTTTTTTTTTCATGTGTGAAGATATTGGGGACATTTTTTTTTGCTGATGAAAATGAGAATGAGACTGAGATTTTGAATGCATATTGTAAAATGAATGTGTCCACCACACCTGTTATAAGTAAATATATTTCCCCCTTTTGATAATGTACATGTGTCACATTTCAGCTCTATGATAGGCTTTGAGGGGGAAAGCATTTGTGATAATGTTTTAAAAAATAGACAAAAAGGTATGTTATAATGCAATCTCAAGAGAATGGCAGGCATTAAAAACATTACAAAACAGGAAAGATTTAATAATTAAACCAGCAGATAAGGGAAATAAGATAGTGGTTATGAATGTAACACAGTATTATAAAATGTACATGGAGCATCTAGAGAATGTTGAAGCGTATGAGAAATGTAACAGGAAAATATATGAAAAAGCATTAATCAACTATGAAAAAATATTGGACAAAAGTGTAAGGTTAGATTAATTTACTGAGGAGACTGTAAAAGATAGACTGTTTAGTAGACATAGTGAAAAAGCTATTTTCTTTTGCTTGCCCAAAATACATAAAAGCTTAGAGAATCCCCATGGCAGGCCCATAATTTCGGCTTGCAAGTACTTCTTGCATAACATTGGTTTGGTGTTACAGAAAGTATTGTTGCCCTATGTTCAGAAGTTGCTTGTATATGTACAGGATAGTTTTGATTTTTTAAAGAAAATCTCTCCCATAGTTTGGAATAGGAATAAGTATTGGCTAGTTCTTGATGTTAAGAGTTTATATACAACTATTAAACATAAGGATGGAATAGGGTGGCCATGGTGGTGCAGTGGTTAGCATTGCCGCCTCACAGCAAGAGGTTCTCCGGTTCAATTCTCAGCTGGGGTACTTTCTGTGTGGAGTCTGCATGTCCTCCCTGTGGTCACATGGGTTTCCTCTGGGTGCTCCGGTTTCCTCCCACATCCCAAAGACATGCAGTAGGGGGATTGGACACTCTAAATTGGCCCTAGGTGTGATTGTGTGCATGTGTGTGCCTTTTGTGAAAGGTTAGGTGCCGGGCTGGCAACTCTACACCATAAAACTCCTCTGCCAATCATGAGTGGACAGATGATCCACTGTGGCGACTCCTGACTGGGAAAAGCCGAAAGAAGAAGAAACATAAGGACAGAATAGAAGCCATTAAGTATTTTTTAGGGGATAGTCCGTTTTCGAATTTTATTGCAGACATGGTAGATTTTTGCCTGAATAACAAATATTTTTTATTTTAATAAAGAAATGTATAGGCAAAAACAAGGTACAGCAATGAAGGCAGCTTTTGCCCCTATGTATGCTAATCTTTTCATGTCTTTTTTTTAAATAACTTTTTTTATTTAAGTTGGATTTTTATGAAGAAATATGTTGATTTTTATTTTCGATATATAGAAGATTTGATATTTGTACGTGAAGGTGGTTGGGATGAAGTTGAAAATTTTATATTTGAATTACACAAAAATTAATTTGTTTTGTCATTTGATGGTTTACAGAGGGGTAGCAAAGTTATATATTTGGATCTTATGTTAGAAGGAAAAGAAAATGGAAGCATTACAACAAACATTCATCGAACGTTTGTTGATGGTAGTCAGTACCTTCATTCGACCAGTTGTCGTCCACCCCATGTTTTGAAAGCTTTACCCTATGGGGGATTATTACGAATTTCCAGACTATGTAGTGAAAAGGACTTGTTGATACAGGAGATGAACTAAACCATAAACATGTTTTTGGCTAGAGCGTACGATCTAAGTAACATACAAGAAGCCCAAAAGAAAATATGGAGTGAAATAAGAGGAACACATAGATGGGGGGAGTAATAGGGCATTTTCAATAAGAAAAAGAGATGGAGTGGATAAAGAATGTTTAGTGGATCCAATATATTATGTATCAGTTTATAATGTCAAAAGTAAAGAGCTGGTGGAATTAATAGAACACTATTGGAAGTATTTAGTACAAGATAAATTTTTGGCAAGTATTTTTCCAGGAAAACCTTTTTTCTCATACGCTAGGGTTAAAAATCTGAAAGACATGGTAGTGCACGGCATGTTTAGTATGCCTGCCATGGAAATAACAAAGACACTGTCAGTTAGGGGAACTTCAAAATGTGGTAAATGTAGTATATGTACACATATTGTGAGTACATTTCACAGCATGGAACAATGTTAAATTTGAACCTAGGGGCACCTTTTGTTGTAAGAGTAAAGGGGTAATATATACCTTGAGGTGTCTTTTTTACCTATATTATAAAGTGGAGATGAAGAGAGAATTTTGTGTTAGGTTTATGGAGCATATGAGAGATATAAAAAACTGTAGGGAAGATAAAGTGATTGCTTCAAATTTTAAAATGTTTCATAATAATGATGTTAATTTGTTGTATAGCACTGTTTTAGAACAAATAGAATGTATAGATGTTAAAGAAGACATATTGAAACAAAAATTGTTATATAAGGAGAGCATTTATATTTTGAAATATAAGACATTGGTTCCTAAAGGTTTAAATGTTGTTTGTCTTTTCGGCTTTTCCCGGTTAGGGGTCGCCGACTCTGGTCCGCTAGTGATTGGCAGTCGATTTTTATGGTGCCGAGTTGCCAGCCCAACGCCCAACCTTCAGCAAAGGCACGTCCACTCACGCATGTCTTTCTGAGGCCACTTGACCATGGGGAGGACATGCAGACTCTGCACAGAAGGCAATCCAGCCGAGAATCGAACAGGAGAACCTCTTGCTGTGAGGCAACAATGCTACCGCTGTACCACCGCAGATGGTTCCTAAAGGTTTAAATAATGAATTGAATTGGAAGTGTTTGCTTTAATTAGATTTTTTTTTATTATTTAATTGATTAATTGAGTGCAATTAATAATAGAATATAAAAGTTAGGGTTTTTTGTACTTCTATATTTCCTTGAAGGTGGTAACACTGAGACACTAGAATAAACTACATTTGTTTTACTACGTGGTCTCTTTTATTGGAAGTAAGCAGCTGAATATATTTTCATTTGGATCCTAGTTGTTGCTTTGAACTATTTCAGAGGGAGTGACGATTGTGTTGTGGTGTTTTAGTTTAAGACGTTACTGAGTGATGTTGGAGATGAGGTTGATAAAGGTTGGGTAACAAGCACAGACAGACAGACAAACCAACACAGAAGAGACAAGTATATAAATGAATGGGTATGATATGGGATCCAGAATGAATATGTGTCATATGAGATGGCTTAATGACTAGAAGTTGGAGAGATATCTGGAGGAAAAGGCAATTTCCAAGAAAATGCAAAAAGGTGTATTGTAAGGCTCAGTTCTGTTTACTGTACCTGTTAATTATCACCCTGGGATTAGAGACATTAGTCTACCTGTTTGATGATGCTGTTATATTGTGAAGCTAGTCTCTAGAAGAGGATTTATAGTACAGGTGAGTGAAGCTTTATTGGGAAATAATATTAGATAATGTAATGTAATTATCTAAGGGCATTCAATAAAAGCATACTGGGATGTGATGTGCACTGAGTTTAACAACAGAAGAAGATTACCTTAACTTTATTCACCTTTATTAATAATCATGCACTGTTGAAAGAGCACTTTCTAAGACAAAGACAGTACTAGGATGCATTGTTATTGGACTGGAGAACCAATACATTCCCTCACTGCACATGCATGTAAGTTACATGGAATATTGTATGCAGCTCTAACAACCCATATTAAAAGAGACATGGTGGACACCATAAAAATGATAGCGTTTTAATAATGAAGGACAATAAAAAGCTATATAAAAAAGAATATTTATATATGCTTTGCACACTCTTGCATGCATGGACAAACATACTCATACACATAAGTAGTGGCACACACACACACACACACACACACACACACACACACACACAGACTCACAGACACACATACACACAAATAGAAACACACATGCACGCAAACTCAAGACTCGGAGACAAACACAGATACACATGCACACAGACAGTGGCAAAAAGATGGGAGAGGGTTGATGTGATATAGCACCACAGGTCTATGTTAAATAATCAAACGACCCCATTGTCGAACGTCATCTCATCAACAATGCAGAATGTCGAACCCTGTCAATGTTGGAGTCTGCACCCACCCACCCCTTCGCTACTTATATATACAAACTACAAGATCACACTGCAGTGGGGAGAAGGGCAAATTTCCTGATCCATACTGTAATGCTGTCTCAGAATGGTTCAACGATTGCATTGACGATGAGATGATATGTTCGACAGTGTGGCTGTTCGGTAATGTGACATAGACCCAGGCATCACAGTATTAGAAGACATTATTGTAGAGTAATACTGGAAAGCGTTTTAAGTTTTAAGGAAATCATGTAGAGGAAGATGAAAACGGTGAGAGAGCGATGAAAAGCAGTGTCAGTGAAATGCACTTTCAGTGCAACTTGAGAACTTTTCTTGAAAATATTGGGTTTGGGTACCTTGGTCAGTACCAGGGAGGTGAGCTTTTTAAAAGTGTGGACAACCAAACTAAATAAATAGATTTGATCAGGTTTTGTGTTCTGTCCATACCTTTACATGTAGACATATTCTAAAATGAGCTTTCAAACAAATTATTTTGAGTACGTCTTCAAAGTTTCAGGTGTTTATGTGTGTTTTTCTTCATTAATTAAAAATCACACTGTGACTGGTTTAAATGGGTCACTCATCTTCTACTGTAGATTAACAATATATTTACATGTTACTTAATCATTTTTCAAACTTAGCTGAATAATATTCTTAAACACATAGACTATGTTATTAATAAGAAACATGCAGCAGTGTCTTGTTATCATTAATTTATCATGCACATACTACAGCCCAGTGCAGAAGATGCTTTGTTTCTTTTAAAGTTACATGCTGTTAATAAAACACTGGTGGGATTATGCATTTTCATGAAGAATATATTAGCACTTAAAGCAAACAAGCTGCATGTGTGCATAGATTGCATGCATTTCATGGCTTCATGTTTCCTAAGAAGCCTTTCTCACAATGTGCCTAGATTTTTGTAGTTCCATAGAAAATGAATAAGATCTCATAACAGATATCTGTCTCTACACAACAGGAAATTTGAGAAAATAAATCTTTCAGTGGCCGATGCCTCTCAGTGCTTATGCGTCTTTCAGTAATGTCTCCTCAGCTGGAATGTTACCATGGATTCTATTTACTGGCATTAGCACGCAGAGCACAGTTAGCCTTTCTTCTCTGTATAAAATATTCTTCTCCCATCCTGTCTTTACTGAGAACTGGATGTGTGCCACAGAATTACATGTTTCCAAATCCCATTCTATTCATAGTGTTTAGATTTGAACTAACAGTAAGGAGAAATAGATGTATTGATTCGGAACTAAGATTCCGTTGCAAACAAAGCAAAACTAAAAGCAGGTAAATGGAAATCAGTAGCAAAATGCAGCTTTTAAACAAGTGGTGTTGATTGTTTTTCAATGTCATTAGGCCCATGCCGTATCGCAGTCTGTGGAATATTAATCATACGAATGGCTCCAAGGTCTCTCATGAAATAGTACAATATATTGAGTGTTTCTCAGTGGTATAAAATATGCCCAGCCACTTCAAAATTAGTTCATGTCATAAAAACTAGTGCAGATGTGTAGGAAATGAGGAACAAAATATGTACCTGCATTGAAACTGATTCTGAATCACCAGAATGTATAAACCACAATTGTCTAACTTCAGGGAAGATTTTGCAGTCAGTGCATTAACTGATTTGCCTGGATTATTTGAGATATCCAGTATCTTGCAAATCTTGATTTCTGTTTAATAAACCCTTCATTGGTCTTCTGATATTTCTTACATAGTTACATAAGTGGAATATAGATTTGATGCTGAGTTCTTGGTTTGTCTGATACTCTTTATTTGATCCTTAGACCATATATAGGAATCTGGCACAAAAAAAAAAAAAAAAAAAGATTATCTGTTTGTTGCATGTAGCTGCAGTCAGCTTTTGGATGGCAGAGTTATTTAGAATGACGGCATACACAATATCATGCCTGTCTGGAATATATTGTAGATGATTACCTGGCAAAGGATTCTTGCTCTTTTTCATGCACCAGCCATGAACTTGAATTTTTTTTTTGATCAAAATGTGAAATCTGAAATGTTAATGCAGTAGTGGTTCACACAGTCTAAACTCTGAACTGATACACACACGCGTGCACACACACACACACACACACACACACACACACACACGCACATACACACTTATATACAGATTTGCTATAAAAATCTTGAAGCCCACAATCTCGAAAGTCATAATCTTGAGAGTATATCTTCTTCTTCTTTCGGCTTTTCCCAGTTAGAGATCACCAGATCATCTGTCTGCTCATGATTCGCAGTGGAGTTTTACGGTGTTGAGTTGCCAGACTGGTGCCCAACCTTCCACAAAAGACACACACACACACACACACACACACACACACACACACACACACACACCTAGGGCCAATTTAGAGTGTTCAATCCACCTACAACATGTCTTTGGGATGTGTGAGGAAACCAGAGGACCTGGAGGAAACCCACGCAACCACAGGAAGGACATGCAGACTCCACACAGAAGGCACCCCAGCCAAGGATCAAACCAGAGAACCTCTTGCTGTGAGGCAGCAACACTAACTGCTATACCACCATTGCCACCCAATCTTGAGAATATAATATCAAAAGACCAAAACACTGAATAGCAGAATGTCTAAAATTCTAAAATACTGACTTCTCCTACCTGAAAGAACAAACCCAGGAACAAGTACTAACATGGGCTCTGTAGGGGGTCAAGTCCAGGAATTCAGTATTGTTGCCTTCACTGGTTTGGCCTTTCTATAGTACAATAATATGGTCTCACAATTATAAGTTTTAAGATCATGAATCAACTATGTATATATATATATATATATATATATATATATATATATATATATATATATATACATAAAGATACAAATGTGCTAGTAAAATGGTGATCATGTGTGTTCATTGAAATCTTCAAAAGCTGCTTAGTTAACTACTTGTGGTCGATTAAGGAAATGACTGACAGTGTGCAATATCACACAATTTACGGTGCAGGGAAATTTGCCCTTATCCCACACTTCTGTGAACTTGGAGTTAATATGTAAAGTGAGCAGGGGGAGTGTCACTGCAAGAGGGCTTGATACCCCACAAAATATGATGCTGTCAATTTTTTTTTTTAGATGTAGATTTTGCATGTGCTGAGGCTGTTTCTCAATGCATGCATTGTACTGTGTTGACTACAGTGTACATATACATATTACGTTCAGCCTTACAGTATTTATAACTCAGGTTTATTTGTTTACAGGGACAAAATAGTTTGTTTTTCTTCAGCTTAGGGAATAGCATAAATAGAGATGCACATATGTTGTGAACAATTCTTCCAAAAATCAATTAATTCATGTATTGAATGTAGAAGCTTTGACATTTTAAGATGCTGTGCTTTAACGTACTCTTAAGATTTTAGTTTTACAAACCAGTTCAGTGCTTGCAGGAAACATGGTTCATTCTAGTCTCTCCAGCTTTCAGCAGAATTTATCACAAAGTGAACTCACTGCCATGAGCACAACTTAACTGGCTCAAATTTCTAACCAGCTTAGCTGCCCACAATTAATCACCACTTACAAAATCTTATACTCTCCAAAGAAATGGCGAGGACTACAATACACTCTCTTGTACTATCCTCCAACTAGAATCCTCTGCTGCAGCAACAGACATCTAATATCAAACAGCAAGTGATACAACTTTTCTTGTGATTGTCGCTATTCCTGATTTCTCAGAACTCTGGAACCCAATCCCTACTTTCTTAAAATCGATAGAAAATCTAAGTACATCCAACACCCTACATAAAGAATACCTATAGCGAACATGATGCTGCCCTTCTGACTCTCCTTTTAGTTTCCTCCATAGAGCATTCTTGCTTGTAAATTCATCTTCCACATAGTTTTTACCACATTATTATATCTGCCTCCATCTATATATTTTACTAACCACTCTGATGCCTTTCCTTATTTCACTACCCTCAGGCACTCACTAATCTCACCATTGTCTATGCAGCTGTTCCATTAACTTTCTTCCTATACATAGATTGCATTACCTCTACTACTGTTTATTCCCATAAATCTAATACAAATACTCCACTAATGCTTTCCTTTTTTTAACTAGCTACTACCCTCAAAGTATTTAGCATAAATATTTTCTCTATGCATTTAATTTTAATTTTTTGTTACTATTGTACTACACCCATGTGTCATTGCAGAGGAATTCAGTGCTGTGGACTGTGTTTGCTCTTTTACCAACTGGTCTAGGACCTGTTACAGCACTTTGACATGAAGTCAGTAAGTAGGGTCACATTTTCCTATCTTTTGGAATTTTGGTATGTGTTTTGTGTTTCTGTGGATCACATAAAAGGAGTACATTTTGAGGCGAAGGAGGAAATGTGTTTTGCTGTGACCTTATGGCTAGCTTGTGTCAGAGCCTAATCTGAAAAACAAAGCATGCTACTAATGCAGCACTGTGCATTTAAAAATAAAATCTGTCAACCTTTACTGTGAGCTGTCAAAATATAGTGCTGCATGGACTAGTTGAATCTGGTGTTCTGCACAGAATGTTAGTTTACTAAAGAAGAAAGAAAGGGCCAGCGTGTCACTAATAACATGAGGTGTGCAGTCCTATATGCTTATGGTTTCTAGAGTTTCTTTTACAGAGCAGAATCTGATGTTCTGTTTTAAGAAATCCCCAAACAATTCATGTTTGCTTGTGTACACTGGAAAACATAAACACATGTTTACCTGTAGAATAAGTTACTTTCCATTTTTTGGTATGTTTTTGTTCACCCATCACTTCTTTTATTATATTAATACAATTTTTCTCCTCTGTATGTCTCTATGGTCACAGTAGACTATCTCACCAGATAGTCTTTGTTTCTACTAGTTTCCCACATAATGGATACCAAACAGTTAAACATCCCTTACCCATTGTGATAATCTACCTAGCTGTTCAAATCACTAAATTATTTTCTATTTACCAAGGTTTCCCTGACATACTTTCTTTTGTTCCCGGTACGATAACATAAGGTAGGGATTCATCCATAAAAATGATTCTTCCTCTTCACAGCAACCCAACTGTCACACAAAAGAATCATTTGAAATATGTCAATGTGATATATCATTCAGCAGTAAATAAAGCTCTCCATTGTGAAGTAACAAACTGATTTGCAACTTTTCCTGAAAAGGATTGAAAAAATATGCAGTGATTAAGTAACTATTCAAATGAGACACACAAAACTGTCATCAGAACTCTACTTTATTATCTTTATAGGAATCACAACTTTTCACTATCATAGCTTACAAAATCATTTTAAAACATTGAGGCTAAAGAGATACAACTAAGATAGAATGTGACATTTTAAAAATCTGCTTTAACCATCACATTGCTGAGTTATGTTCTGTAAAGGACATAACAGGAACACGTTAAGGGAAATGTGCAACCGCTATTAAATTGTTTTGTTGTGGAACATATATTAGATGCCTTTTCTTGTTCATCTCTGTTATATATAATATTCAATAAATCAATGGTCATTAAGTACTAGCAAGGTTTATTACAGTGCTCTATGAAACAACAATGAAGCATGAAAACATATTTAATTGCTCACTGCAGTGTGTAGCGGATAAAGCTATTTGTTGTAAGATGATAGAAATAATATGTGGTGAGATGCAGAAAAGATGTCCTGCATCATACCTTCGAAGCATACCAACTTTTCTAATCTGATGGAATAAATCAAATGCTTGTCCTGGTGATTATAGTTTCTGCTCTTAGATTTGTATTTATTTGAATTAAGACTGACATGTACTCCAACAAATGATGTTGAGCTCATATGAAGTATTATTCACTTTTCCCATCTTTTGCATTATATATGGTAGAATCTTTTAACAGATAATGCTGCCTTCTAGTTCACTGCTTTGAAATTTGATGTACTAGGCAATCTTTTAATTGATGCTTCTGTTTCTAAAATCTTGTATGATATTGCATGGTAAAAGTGTTGATCGTGGCATACTATTTGTGTGAAGGCATATAAGGGATATCTAAGAAGTTGCAAACATAGGACAGGTGTTACAAATTATGCTAAGAATGAATGGATACTGTGAATATAAGATGGGTCATTAGCAAATTGCTAATAGCTTGTGTTTGTTAAAGAAAGCATCAAATAATGATAATAATGCCCAGTTATTAACCAGGTAGGCCCACAGTCACCTTTCAAGGGTGGCGCAGGAGCATTGTTTGGTTAATTGACTTGTTCAGGTCACACAGTACACAAATAAGGGGTGAAGGATTTAAAACTTGTACTCTGGGGAATACAGCTCACAACCTTAACCCTCTGTACCAACTGCCAGTTATTAAATGCATGTTTTCTGATCAAGCTACAATGAAGCATAGGAAACCAGAGATGTTCCAGTAAAGTTGTGTACAAGTGCTATTGATTATTCCTGAGAAAGCTCAACTAAAACATATATTAAAAGACTATTTGGAAACAAATCACACACTATTTACCATTTAATGAAGGCAGATTCTTGATTTCATTTCTGACATGGAAATATGTTAGAACAATAAATGTGTTTCTGGAAAATAGAACATTTTTGCAGAGAAATCTACAATCATTATTCCAGACCATCATTATAGAGGTCATAAGACATCAGAGTACAGGTAACCATCACTTAACGTCCAGGATAAGTTCTATCCCACTGAATGTTAAGCGACTAGGACAATAAATGAACACTTATTTTACACTGTGCTTCACTTAAAGTCCTCCTGCACAACATCAGACTGTATTTATGTCTGCTTAGCACGGTATTGACATCAATCTGGTTGGGCATTTTGTGGAAGGACATTAAGCGATATACACTTGTAAATGTATAATTTCTTCTGGGAAACGATACCCAAGCAATAAGCCAAGCTGCTAGAGCAACAATATCTAAAGAAATGTGTCCACAGCACCTATATATATATATATATAAACATTTATATAAATCGTTTGTTTGATTGACACAGAATATTTCCATGGCTGGTTTTGAACTCCTAAGTGGCTACTAATGGAATGCTGGTGATCTCATCCTATGCATCCAAAGTCATTCTGTAAAATCTGGAAAGCTGCAGTTGAGAGAGACTATCAATTATATTGTAGTACTTTTCTGGACTATTTCTGTCAGGGAATGAAAAATGATTCTGCGAACTGTGGAGCACTAGAACCCTTAAAAAGTACTTGACAGCTTTTTGTGGAGTACCTGTATTGCAAAAGTGCTTATTTCATGCCACAATGACAACCTAAATGAACATCAGTTAGAGAAATGTAATTTCTTTCTTGAACTCTTAAGATCACTAAGGTGGCCTAATGGCCAAAAGTCATTGGCCTTGCAAGTATGTCCCATCACAATAACCTCCACAGTCTCAGTAAAAATATGTGTGGCTGAGAAGATGGAGGTCCATCCAGCCTGCCAGTATGAAATCCTGTTGAATTCCCCCAAGGACAAATGACAGACGCTAATCGTCCTTCATCCTACTTGTCACCCAGTGATGCCTCTGTTGGACACACTTTATCAAATTAGTCAGTGCCCTAGTAAAAGCCCTAGATGGAGCAACCATCGTACACATGAAATTAAAAAGCTCTAGAAGCTCATGACCTTGTGTCTTCTCACCTTTCTGGTCCTTACAAAGTTATCTGTACCTGTTTTCAAATAGGATAACATAAGAGTTGGAAGCCTGTAGTTACAAGAGAGCGTGTCCAGCTCTAGACGAAATAATACAAACAACTTTGCAGGCCTTCCTTCTTGCCATCTTCTAGTGGAATCCCCAGTTCCTGTCACAACTTTACAAAAACAAATAATAACTTCCCTGGAGCTGTCTGCCTGCTTTCCTACAATTAGGAATTTGTTCAAATAATGGACCACTGACTGTAAAGTAGCACAATATTGAAAACACAAATGGAGGGCCGTACTAAAATTTTCAAATATGACACATATCATGGTGGACCCCATGGGCCATGGCCATGTAGAAGTACAAATGCCCATCCACACACATGCTCAAGAGGCCACTCATTAGCTCAAAATGGCAATAAATTCAATGTCTAATTTTGCCAGCCAAGGAGCAGAGCAACTCTTAATAATATTGGTCTCATCATCCTTTGATGACTATTGAATCTGGACCTGTTCTCACTTGTTGCCATCACTGACTAATGAGCCTGACATAAATGAGAGGTATCAGATATGTTTGTACTGACTTACTTGTTTCTTTGGGTGCCAAGTCTGTATAAAGAACTTAAAGTGGGGTAAAGGGGTACTAAAAGGCTTGACAATCCTGCTGGCTGCAATTTCCTTATGAATAAGGTCCCTAAGGACATGTTCCCTATTCAGGACCAAATGCAGGTTCTGATGGGGCTTAGAATAGAGAATATTCTAAGACTATATATGAAGCCCACTGAAAATCCAGATAACAGTCTCTGCTAGATTTTAGTTTCCTGGTAATCAGCCAACAAATCTATTACTAACACGCTAATTGTGAAATATGAAGTATTTTTTCTGAAGGTGGGTCCAAAAGGAATTGCACCCTGATCCCAAAAGGGCATACCCTACCTGGAAGCTGGCTCTAGTAGTGGACAAATGCATCCTGGCTCAACCCCTGTAGATTGTCTTACCCATCACATGTCCTTCTTTAACTCAGCAGTTGATCAAATGATGATGCTTACCATAGCCAGAACAAAAGTGAGCAAAATGGCAGTAGGGCCATATATACATGCCACCAGTAAATTTCCAACACACCTTTATGCTGCCCCTGTCGTTATGAGAGCTTGCTGACACTCAACCCTTGGCTTAACTGTCATGACTGTAAGCCACATGTCTATGTGCCTGTCTACCCATTTCAATGTCCTAGTAACTGAATTCAGTTTACAACACTTCTGATCATACTAAAGACAATGAAAGGCCAACCTAAGAACTGCTTGGCTTCCAGAATAGTAAGAAAATATGTCAATAAATGCAGGGTACTTTTTTAAAATAACAGCCATGATATGGACAAAACTAGTTACCTAATTGTCCCAGCTGCAGGATTTGACATTACCCAATTGCTTCTTTCCCAAAGATGCCAAGGCAGATACCAAATCTTTCTACCCCACTCTATCTGCATCCATAATGCATTCAATAACTTCACTGTCAACTGTCTCAAAAATGTTTACATGGTCACCCCTGTGGGCTATGATGCCACCTCTGGAATGCCAAATGTCAGGACATGTCCAAAACATTGCTTGAGGTTGACAGTCATCTGTTGATTGACTGAGGAGCAAAAACTAGGGAAGGACAAAAGATCCGATGTGGCTACCAGTGACATCGAAAATAGCCCCGCTGTTGAAAATAACTGCTGGGTAGAACCTTGATAACTTGACCAAACATCCTAGTCCTGCCCTCATCTAACAATGACTCTAGCAAATTCTCCAAATGTTCCTCTATAGACTTTACTTGCACTGAAGCCCCATGGAGACATAAATCTGGGGTCTCAGCACCTGATTGTGTGAGTGTTTGTTTAATTGTGACAGGCAATCTGGGTGAGTTCCTTTGAGACTCGTTTACAGATCACTTGTGCCATATTATCTGGTTATGTTTTGTCACATTATCCGGTTATGTTTTTTTTTTTTTTTGATGGTTGCGCCTTTGGTGATTCTTCCTTCATTGCACTAAATCTCATCTTTTTGGCTCAGGTAGGCATGGAGCTTTCCAGGAGTTGCTGGCCCTGACTGGCAAAATCATCAAAAGTGCATGAGCTTGGGCTGTGATAATGTCACATTTGGTCTTGTCTTCTACTGAAGACATGTACGCAAAGATTAAAAAAAAAAATGTTAGTAACATGAAACATTAATGCACATAGATAGATCCCATACAAAAATGCAAACCTTATAAAAAACTCTGAATGGTTAAACAATGGGCATGCTGTCCAGATATAAACGTTAGTAATTGTTGATGCAGGATGCATATAATTGCCCTCATCTTCTAAGCACAAGAAGTCAGGGAAAGAGAAATAATGGGGAGACAAAGGCTCAAAAGCAGGGACAAATGTAAATACTGAGCATATAAACTTAGCAAGGTGCTAAATAACATGCTTTGTCTTAGCCTGCATTTATTGAAAAATACAGTCTGAAACTAAATTCATCTAATTATTTAAGGATTTAATACTAACGTTTCCCAGAAAAAACACACTTTTATGAGTAAGAAATCAAAATATAAAATATTATGTGAAATCAGGACATTCCACAAACGTATGGATAGCTGAGACATATGCACTTCATACCAGAAGATTTATATTGAGGTTAAACTACCAGTATTTTTCTTACACTGACTGTAATAAAGCAAATTATATACCTTTACAGAAGAAATTCAGGAAAAAGTACCCAGATCCTACTGCAGCAAAGTGTAGTAACAAAATCACAAGACCAAAGGCCGCAATAGCATAAAATGCAACACTGAACCACATAAGCCAGATATATATATATATATATATATATATATATATATATATATATATATATATATGTATATCTTGTAACTTTTATCACAGTATAAAATTTGGGCAAGCTTATCTGTGCAGAGCAGCTTTATGAACCAAAGAAGTGACAGTCTCGAAACAGGAACTGGAAAGTGATATTGATTATGTAGAATACATTACACTTGTGATGTAACTGAAATCCTTAAAGACAGGCAGTTTGGCAGCCTTTCTTTCTGTTTTTTTTTTTTTTTTTTTTTTTTTAGGATGCATGTATGTATGATAGATACGCTGTGCTTGCTAATTTATAAGACTGGTAAAAAACCTTTGTAATGGACTAGATGCTGAATACTCGAAGCACTCTGGGTGCATACCTGATAAAGCCAATTGGGAAATTCCTGATTAAAATTTGTCAGTCAGGAAATCTGCTGTGAGACAAAAAAAAAAAAAGGAAAGTTGGGTCTACCTTGGAGTACCAATAAGTGTCAGCCGTTCAAGACTCGAAACAATGGACTGGGGAAGAGGAAACTGACTGTAAATGCACTTGACCTGCCATAATCCTACTGCTGCTAGGATAAACCTGAGCAGCTGTTAACAACCTAGCAAAATGATACTAATGACATGCACAATTAGGGGAAGATAACAAATCTGTCAAACACCTGAGCCAAAGGTTTGTCAAAAATCTAACTAACTACACAGCTTAAGGAGGTGACCAAAACAACACAACAGCTATAAGGTAGCATAGCAATATGGATGTTCAAACAAAAACCAGATCAACGAGTACAGGAGTACAAATATTTTTAAAATAAATATCAGCAGAGTACAACGAGATTTCATAATAAAAGTAAAGGTTTTCAAAGGAAACACCACAGGATGCACACATAGATGGGAGAAGGTAGACATGACACAAACCTGCACAAAATAAATCTCAAGTAGACGGCATAAGACTCAAACCCTGGACCATTAATACCAGAGACAATATCAGTAGCTGGAAGTCAAGTAGCAACAAGTCATATAACAAGTGAATTTCCTAATACAATTTTTTTATACATACACACACACACAAATATATATATATATATATATATATATATATATATATATATATATATATATATATATATATATGTCATATAGTAAACAGAGGTTTTATGCTTAGTGCAACAAATGTGCTTCAAAATATTTGGTTCCCACTGCCTGCCAGTGATCAGCTCCCTGTGATCAATTGGCCTATTCATTCCCTGTAGTGTGAGTGCTGTTTTTAACCCATTCATTCCCAGTAAGGCATGAGACACTTGTTGGATCATTAACCCAGATGACACAAGTGCTTTTTTATTGTGCTGTCTAATTTCATCTCATTAATTATGTGGGCACCACATCACTGCAGTGGGACTGCCTATGTCCCTGATATGGACTTGTAACCACACAGTGAGACAATTCTGCATGATCTACTGCACTGGCATGGACAAAACCATACTCATCCCTCTCCCCAGAGTCTATCCTCATGGGATTGAACTAACTCAATACATAGGGAGGGGTTACCATAACCATTTACCTGTGGTAAGCATTCCAACATAAGTCATGCATCTCTTTTATCTGACTCCATCTCTTCCTGCTTCCTAAGCCACTCATCAATGTCAGATCATCTGAGTCATTGTCAAAACTTTATCCATTTGTGCCACAGAGCTGGGTCAAGCCGCAGACTACTTTAAATTTAATCAAGGCTTCATTTCAAAATGTGTGTTTTTAAGCAAGAATGGTTTTACTTTCTGTTCGGAACTAAAAGTGAGCAGTCTGCCAGTACTGCCCTATGTTCACCTCACTTTTATTTTGATTTCTTTGAACTCAATTGTGAATGTGATTCAAGAGGCCAGAGATATTGAAAAATAAAGATATGGGCAAAATTCTTGGCTAGGCTTATAAGGGCCTCCGGGCCAATAGCCTAGTATCATCCTATGAATCTATGAACCTATGGTCATTTTGCTTATTTCTGATGCAGATCACTTGCTATTGCTGGTGGACTTTTCTAGTTACTCCATACCAGCATTTTTTGACTTGCTAAATATTTTGGTTAACTCTCTGGACATAGTCTTCCATTAGACTGCCAATACCTAAGCAGCCAGCAGCTACCCTTTCCCCTTTATCTCCAGGATACTAGTTTTTCTTTCCCCTACTACATTTTCATTCTCTTCTTCTTAACTCACTTTCCTCCCAATAATACCCTGTCTCCTCCTCGCCTCTCCTAGGCTACCTTCTCTTGCCTCCCCTTGCCACAATGCTGTTGAACACTTCAACTCAGCATTTCCTGACCATCCTGAATCACATGCCTAAAAAACGATTAATAGAACGTCAACCAAAATAGCACCCTGGCTAACCTAATACCAAACAAACAATAAATAGATTGGTGAATCATGGAAAAAATGCGTGTCCCTCCAGAAACCCAAACGATCACCGATTCTCTTCAAAGAACCCAAAACCAAAACCAAAAAGCTGCAGGAAAAAAATAAAAAAAAATTGAACTACAATAAAATAATCAAAGAACCAAAAAGTTTTAAAACTACCAATTCTTACCCCAATTCTCTTACCCCAATGGTT
Organism: Protopterus annectens; assembly: GCF_019279795.1. NCBI lineage: Eukaryota > Metazoa > Chordata > Ceratodontiformes > Protopteridae > Protopterus > Protopterus annectens. The sequence goes on along the minus strand of NC_056735.1, from coordinate 1,595,233,161 downwards.
AAGTTAACCCAAACCCACAAACACCTTCTTATGACAACCTCTTTAATATCTAATTCAACACTTACCTTCAAACTTCCTAACTTACAAACCCTAGCTAGCTCCTTACTGCTCTTCCCAACCTCTTGAACTGCCTTTAACAGTGACAACTGCCTTCCCCATACTGCAACTTCAACCCATACTCTTTTCCTAAATAAAAATCTCTAACTTAAAAGCAAATAACTACACCTCAGCTCTTCTTCCCTGTTATACACTAATATGTATGCAATGATTTGTATGGAGTGTAGTTCTAGATATAATCAATGTCTCTTGTATACATAAATAGTATTCTATATTCTTATTTTTTTATTTTTCAATTATAAGACCATCCATGGTATCTTAATATCTGCTAAAGTTGTGATCTCATCTCTAATCTTCAATTTTGTTTTTGTATAACCTTTGTTTTGAGCTTGAGTCTCCTCGGGCTCACCCAAAATTGAAATTATCCAAACAGCTGTAACAAAATCACAATATTAAATGAATGTTTTAGACCCTAACCAGAAATAGGAGGTCTAGGGGGTTTTTTCTTTTGTGAACAAATTTATTTGAAGCCATATATTTAGCCATGTTAGGGTTCAGTCTAATTCCTATTCCATATTACGTGTTGTAAGTGTTGTCGAAGAGATATTTCTATAGCTAATAGATTCCTGTATATGGTCACGTGATTTAACTTTTTCTCACAATAGATGTCAGATTTATTCTCTCTTATTCCTTACACTAGGACCAAGGAAGAAAATACCAACTTTATAGCATACATCAATAGTACGCAACCAACTTCTCTTATACACACAACAAGGTGAGAAGGTTATGTTTAACCCTTCTCCAACTTGGGTCAAGAGATTTCTCAATAGACATTGGGATCTTTCTAAGTCAGATAGGGGTGAATGATTATGGAGGCAATTGTAAGTGGATTGTTTGTTCGAGCCCTTGGGACCCGGTTGGCAAGACTGTGTTATCGGTTGGTTCTACATTTTGTTACTGAACTCTCTGGACATATGTTGAAACCAAATCCATCAAAAACACTACTTTTCTCCCTTTTGGAAAGAAAAAGATTCAGATGGTGGATAGTCTGGAATTTCTGGAATGATATTATTGGTTCTGTGTAGGAGACTATGGAGAGACAAATGCAGAAGGTTTGGGCAATAATTAACAGTTTATCAGTAAAATGGTTTATAGCAACATTTTCTTTCACCTCAAAGATAAACATACTTAAAATTAAAAGTTATGAATATTTAATTTTTTTTTTATTTAAAGAGTATGTTTCCCTTTCTTAGACTTTGTGTATTAACGTTTGGAGGTTACAATGGGTAGACATCCCAATGTCTGGATGTATTATTAGCTCATTCTGAGAAGTAGAAATTTAGGATGACTAATCTTATGCTTTCACATTTTACACACATTTGAATAAATCATGAAGAATGGAATATTATTCTTGGGTCAAAATGACCAAACTTGATGGAGTATGCTAGTTATTCAAGAGTGTTTCCCTTTTATGTTTACTGAGTAACCTCCCACGGCCCAGAAAAAAAGTATACAGTTTGCTTAGAATCAATTATGCAAATATTTAACATACTTTTTTCCTTCCAGTAATTGTTTTTCACTTCTTTGATACATACAAATGGAAAGTTAAGGCTAAGATGATTCAAAACTGTTATCATCCCTCCTTACATATATTATACAGTGACAATATACTTAAAGATAAATACAAACATTCTTTTGGTTTTGAATATCGTGAAGGATATGGCCATTTATTTATTTATTTATTGTTATAATTTTTACAGATGTGGAAGTGTGGTTAGGAGGTTTTATTTTAGTTAAGTAAAAGTATCTTTTCTAAGTCTTCTGATGTTTAAATAATATTTTATTTACTTTGCCTTGATAAAGTTGCTCATCTCTTGAGGACTGAAACCTCATTAAGACACTGACAGCTTACTAAAGATTTCTCAGCCATTTATTTAACTATTTATTTATATTTGTTGACAAGGGAAGTGAACTGATTATGATTGACGAATTCTGGGCTCAGCCTAGGTGAAATACAAAACGCTTCACTACCAAACCATGCAGAAATGTAAGGAATAACAGAGTACTTTGGAGTAATTGTATGCATATATTCAACTGTACAATGTCAGTGTAATACACAATCAAGCAGAGTGTATTACACAGTATATGCATCCATTTCTAAAGTGGGTCAACCTTCAGTAAATCTTAACAGAAGAGAAGACACTTGGAAAGGAGATAGGTTAACAATATGTACTATATTGAAACAGGAACATTTGGCTTGGATGAAGAAGCACTTCTGGAGTTGATTCTCAATTTGGAATAAGTGTTGACTTCCTTTATGTCAGTGGGTAGAGCTTGTCAAAAACTAGTTGCTTGAGAGGAGAATGCATGTGCAGTGCTCTGGAGTTTAGTTCTAGGGGTAATGGGAGTTGATGTGACTTGTGAGTTGTAACTTAGTTTTTATGTGGAATATTTTTCTTGAAGCCTACCTACAAGTGGAGAAAATGTGTAGAGATGGAGTAGTTTGTAGAGTTGGGTTCCTAAAAGTGGTTTAACTGTTTGTTTTATGGGTAGCAATTTGCCTTTTTCTAGGGTGATGCAGTATTGCTTATAGAAAAGCGAATTTGTAATGAATCAGCAGTTGCTGTTAGAAATAGCCTGGATTGTGGCAGTGTTTTTCTTGAAGGCATAAACAAAAATTTGAGCCCATATTCAAGCTGAGAAAGGAGAACTTCTTTACTAATAGCTGACCTGGCTGGTTGGGATGGAATCTTTCTGGTTTAGAAAAGAGAGGAGTTTATTTGGGGTCTAACTTTGCCTATGAAGAAAGGAAGTTTAGTGACAGATCAAGCAATAATCCTACGTATTATTTGAAAGTAGAGATTGTGTCTATGGAATGATTGTGCAAGTTAAAGATAGTTAAAGATTCAGGTGCTTGGTGAATTTTTTGGGGAGATCCAAAAAGCATTGTTTTGGTCATGGTGGGGTTGACAAGTAGTTTAAGCTTTATAACCACTGATGGAGCTCTGACTGGAGTTGTCATTGAATACTGGTGTGAGAGTGACCTCATCAGTAAATGACCACGTCATCAGCATAGACAATAAATGGGAGATAGGTGAGGTCACAAATAAGTTTGTTAACGAATATGGAGAAGAGGAGGGGGGGGATGGATCGTTGTAGTAAACCTTTGGTAATAGGTGCAGATTCTGATGGGGAAGATCCTATTTTAACACTTAAGTGATTGTTAATGAGGAAGTTTTTAAACTGATGAGTGGCATCTGGACAATTACCTAATATGATATAGTTTGTTTTAGGGAAAAGATATGTGGTTAATGAGGTCAAATGCTCCAATATATAAATAGGGCACTTATGAGGAGGACAGTATCAGAGTTTAGCAAGATGTTATCTGTTAGGGACCAAAGTACTGTCATAATACATCATCAAGGCCAGAATCCATGCTGTTTGGAGGAGAGTCGGTGGTACCTTTGTATAGAGACAGAGAGATGGGTGTAGACCAGCTATTCTAGAAGGTTGCCAGAACTGGGAGGATGGATATTGGATGGAAGTGAGGAGCACCTTTTGGATTAGTATGCCTTGGGAAGAGTTTAATTAGAGCAGTTTTCCAAATCTGTGGCATGATGTTTTGTGTGAGTCATAGATTATGTCTGTGGGTGACAGGAAGTCATAGATAATGTCTGCACTGATATCATTTATGTTTTGTGATATCAAATCCTAGGAAGGGTGTCAGTTGAAATATTTTCAAACAGAATACAGTCTTCTTTGGGATATATGCGTTTGAAGACGAAGAGGATGAATGTTGGTGCTTTGAGCAATGCGTGATATGTGGGAGGTGTTTATTGATTGGATATTGCTAAATTCTTTACAGAAATCTTCTGGAGAAAGTTTTGCTGCTGTACCACATTGAATTGTGTTTGTAGACAGGGTATCATGATGAGGTTTTCTTCCTGTAAAAAAGTAAATCTCATTCCAAAACTGTTTGTGGGAATGAAAAAGTATAGTTGGTTTAGTTTTGGGGAGATTTCTTTTTTGCCTACCAATGGGATTTTTGGCTTGGTTTCATAAAACTAAATAGGAAGTGGTGATGTCAGTTGTTGGGGTTTATTTCCATTTTTGCCATGCTTCGTCCCTTTGAGTTAAAAGATTTTTGAGTTCAGTGAATTGCCGTGTAGTTTTGGTGGGTTGGTAAAGCCTGTAGACAAGGGGGAGAGAATTTGTTTTGTAGCTAAAATAGAAAGTTGGCAAGGCTTTACTGCTGCTGCATTAAAGTAATGTAAAAGGAGTATATGGTTACAGTTGTGGGATGTAGGAAAGGTTCTTATAGGTTCATAGGTTAGTACTAAGCTAACTGCCCTTACAAGCCATTTTAAGCCTAGCCAATTATCCTTTGTGAGTCTCAAACCCTGCACCTTGTGTTTGTAAGGCAACCACCTTAACCATTAGGCCACCCCCCAACCCTTTTTTCAATATTAGTTCTGAACTTGTATCTAGTGGCTTTTAATATTGGTAGCAGTGTCATAAGATGGTTGACAGTTATAAAGGTGATTGAGCAGTGATCACTTTGTGCTGGTGGCAGAATATTTATGTTGGAGATGTAGTTTATGTCTGTAGTAATCAGGTTGAATGATGAGTGTTTGGAGGACCTGAGTTTGTCATGTTGGTTTCTTTATGAGTTGAAGAAGACTTAGGTCTGCCAGTTAAGCACCTATGTCGGAATAAAGAGGGCCATGATAATTAAGGCTGAAGTCATTAGAATGATTATGTTATTATTTTTGATAAAATTGTTAAGGATATTAGTTATGTGTTATGCAAATTTATTTTGGGAAGAAGGGGGTGGTAGATAGGCTGTAGCAATCAGTAGTGGTCTGTCTCTGTGAGTTGGAAATTTTAGGAGAATCTAGTCATGACAAGAGTCTTAAGAGAGCATTACATTGGAAAATGCTTTTGGGTTTAAGTTATTTTTGTACACAGTTAGAGAGCCTCTTCCAGATTTGGCATCATTATAGGATGTTAGAAAGCATTGGAAGTTGGGGAAATCTTGTTTGACCCAGAAATCTTTGACTGCTAGATGGCCTGGTTTTTGCTGGGGAAGTAAAAGTGCTTATACAGTCTAGCTTGTTTCTGATGCTATGTACACTGGGTAGGGCACAGACCAGAGAGTCAAGAGAGAGAGTAGTAATAATGTTGAGGAAAGTGAGTTATAGTACCTGGATGGGTTCAATGTTACTATTTAGAAGGAGTATAAAAATATGGAGGATAGTGTGGAAGAGGTCTTTCATGTTTCATGCAAAGAGCAAAAAATATTTCTGAGTCTAAGTAATTATAGATAGGACAAATCCTGAAGTTTTGAGCTGTGGAGTGGGTTTGGTCTGATTACTAGAGTGTTGTGGTGGTGGTTGTTTGTTGTTGTCAAAGTTATGGAAGTGGGGGTAATACATGGTCATCTGACAATTGGCTGAGTAAATGTTTTATAGAGATATAAATATTTGATTGCTTCATACAGAAATAGAACAATGCAGTAAAAAAAGTATCTCACAGAATGTGTTGTTTGGGAATGGTACAAGCTGTATTTGTAAGACAGCTAGAATGTACTGGCATTGATGTCACATAAAAGCGACTTGTTTTCACATATGGTGCCTGTGTCCAGTGTTACACAGTTGGTGGAGAAGGACAACTGATACTGTGAAACTAATAATTGGAGTACAGTCATTATAAGAATCTTCACACAGGAAGGCTAGCTTAACATTTTTCATTTAGAATCTATTGTTAAAAAATAAGCATTCTTTCCAGAGTGAATAGGACAATACCTATAAATGATTATTCTACTTTAGATAAATGGTAGTTATTGCTTGTTAGAGTCAAAGTAATTTATAAATCTTTAAGCTTAGGAATGGATAGGAAATGTATTCTTCCTTGCTGTTTATGTGAGAGTCAGCTATTGCAGCAGGATGGGGGGCCTATTTTCTAGTGCTTTAGCTCCTGTTCAGTTTACAGTGATAATACCTCTTACTGAGTTTTATATTTTAAGCCTAGACATTTTAGTATGGAAGAACAATAAAATATTAAAGGAAAAAAGCACATGCATGTGCTTGCAGATAAACACACACACACACACACACACACACACACACACACACACACACACACACACATACACACATACACACATACACACGCACTCAGACACACACACACACACACACACACACACACACACACACACACACACACACACACACACACATACACACGCACTCAGACACACATACACACGCACTCAGACACACACGCACACACACACGCACACGCACACACACACTCAGACACATGCACGCACACACCCACACATACACACGCACTCAGACACACACACACACACACGCACTCAGACACACACACGCGCGCACACCCAGACACACACACATACACACACACTCAGACACATGCGCTCACACACACACACACACACACACACACACACACACACACACACACACACACTCAGACACACACACACACACACACACACACACACACACACACACACACACACACACACACACACACACACACACACACACACACACACACACACAGACGCACACACACACACACACACACACACACACACACACACACACACACATGCATACATGTGATGATATGATGACTGATATTCCAGCCAGGTCTGGTAATACCTGTTTTAACCATTTGCTTGCTTTTTGAGACAGACTCTGGCTTCCATATCTAGTTACACATGGCTTCGTGAGACAGGTTAATTTTACCCTACTGATGATGTTTTGGTGCAATCGTAATCCTGCTCAGTACAAGAGGAACCGCAGGTTCAGACATTTGGTGTATTTTGTGGTTTTGTGTGTGTGTGTGTGTGTGTGTGTGTGTGTGTGTGTGTGTGTGTGTGTGTGTGTATGTGCTTATAGTAGAGAAAGCTATAGCTTGATCTACATTCATCTAGCTTTTTCTTCAGTAAAAGAGTAAGCAAAATCAATACTTGGAGGTTACGTGAAGACTCACTATAGTTATTATTAAAGTAACGTTGTTCATTGCATGCCACATACACAGTTTAGTCTTTTTTTCTTTTAAAATGCTTTCTTAGAATCATAAATGTCAGTTTCCATATCTTATTTTTACTCCTTGTTCCTGAGTAGCATTATGTTTTAAAATTAAAAGTTCAGTCATTTATAATGTTTTATTCTTAATGAGAATTGTGTAAAATGAATTATGAATATCCACTACAAGTAAACTGAAAAAATAAAGTGTTACAAGTAGGCCTTGGAGAATATTATATTTTGACTTGACTTATTTTCATAATTTTTCTTTTTAACATTCAGCAAAGATGTCCCTTTTCAAGTTCACAATGTTTTTCAAATAACTCATATTTTGCTTGGTTGCCAAATGTTACATTAATATTATAGAGAGATATTTCTTTTCACAAGAACTGAATGTCTTCTGTGCTATTGTTCATGCTTGATATAGCACGGTTATACAAAGGCTATGCTAATCATTTGGTTTGAAAATGTTACAAAACAGTTCAGTGAAGCTGTGTACATAATGGCTGTTTACTTCTAACTTTATCGCTTTTCTGGATTTCTAAATCATTCTTTCTTCTCATAACCATCCTGACAATGAAATGAAGCTGTTCAGTTGTGATGTGTATTATGATGTAATAGCCCAGCTAAGTAGACATAAATATGAAAGCTGTTTATATTTAACTTCACTTTTGTGTCTGTGTTTCTTTTGCATTTTTTCTATACTTGCTTCGTAGTTAAATTTCTGTTATTTTTGCGCTCATAGCAGGTTACCATAAAGTGCATCTATACAACATGTACCTAAGAAATAAATTCTAACTTTTTTAATCGGTTATTGTTATGAATGTTTTATTCAAAGACCAAAAAAAAAAAAAAAGATTAGAAGTAAATACAGTAGATTGTAAAAAAAATTTAGGAAAAATACTTGAGCTGTGTTATTGTAAGATTAACATTATACAACACTATGCATTATTTTGTTTAAATACAACTTGTCTGACAGTCAGGAATGCAGTTGGCCTAAATCTCTTTAGCAGTCTAAAATTGCATCCATACAATAGTAAGAAAAAAAAAAAATCACAGAAGTGAGAGCAGTTATGGATGACCAGATTAAATACATCTGGTATTATCCCTACTATCTGGAACTGAGAGGGTGGAATAATTTCAGTTTCCTTTCATATACTGGTTCTACTAGTCACAAAAGTGAAGTGTTTAATCTGTTTGTACTAGACATAAAAGAATACATCATCCAAGATGCAGACAGCATGGGCTTAGTTTTCAGAGGAAGAGAGTTATGGGTAACGTACTTCCACTATACTTAAAAGGGCAGCAGTCCACAAGAGATGGTGCTGTTTTACAGGATTTCCTTAATCAGTTCATGATGCAGCCTCACATGGGATGATTGCTTGCACATGAGTGCTTACTAAAATATTCCAGTTAGACCAAAATCCAGTGCTGGCTAGTGACTTCAAAACAAGAGGAGGGACATGCAAAAAAATGAATAGGCACAGTGAACAGGCATGGGGAGCACACAACCACTTCCTATCATTTAGACACAAAATAAATGCATGTACAGGCAGGCATGCAAACACACACATACACATACACACACACACACACACACACACACACACACACACACACACACACACACACACATATACACACACGCACAGACACACACACACACGCGCATGTAAATGAGCAAACGTGTATACACGCATGTACACTCATGTACATATGAATGTAGATTTAGAAACACGTACATGCACATGCAGACACATGCATGTGCATATGCATGTACATATAAAGACAGTGACAAAGACATTGACAAAAACACATAAGTACACAGGCATGCACTCACACATGCACGTAAGCACACACAAATATGCACCCATATGTACATAAACATATACAGACAGAGAAAATGTCAAGGGCATACACACAGACATTGATACACATAAACACATGGCCATATATGTCTGTAGATTAGCACACATTCACACTCAGTCAAACACTCACTTTGCATATGACTTGGTAATAGAATGTGCCATATCATCACAAAAAATTAGAAAAAAACACAGGTTTAAGATATGTTTGAGGCACCTGAAGCAAGAACCCATATACACATGTGTACACATGCACATTCACACACACATGTGCACTTGGGTGTGTGTGTTCGCACACGTGCGCACACACACACATGCACACACACACACACAAACACACACACTTGCTTACTAACATACATTAGTAACATTTATTTCATTGGATCTGCTGCAGTTATCCTCCTGACATTACTTTGGTAAGTATTTACATATAGGGGTATTCAAATACGTTAAGGGTCACCACAGCGGATCACCTGCCTGCTCATGATTGGCAGTGGAGTTTTACGGTGTCGAGTTGCCAGCCCAGTGCCCAACCTTCCACAGAAGGCACACACACGCACACACTTCCACCTAGGGTGAATTTAAAGTGTCGAATCCACCTACAGCATGTCTTTGTGATGTGGGTGGAAACCGGAGCACCCGGAGGAAACCCATGCGACCACAGGGAGGACATGTAGACTCTGCACAGAAGGCACCCCAGCCAAGGATCGAACCTGAGAACCTCTTGCTGTGAGGTGGCAACGCTAACCGCTGCACCACCATCGAGATACTGAAATATCGAAATTCAGTATTTTTGAGCCCATAAAGTGGAATCCTGAGAAGAGCAAAAGCTCAGAAGTGCGAAATTCAAAACGTCGAATACTGGAGGTTTGGAATTTTGTGCTTCTGTGGTTTCACTGTGGTTATGGATTCAGGTAAGTGTAGGTGTGCATTAAGGGTTTTGGGTTGGGGCTGTGGTGTGTGTCAGTGTGTTTTGATGCTGTGAAGCATGTCTGTGAGGTGAATGTAGCTTGTGTGGTGGTGTTTTGTGTGTGTTTGTATGTAGTGCGACCTCGGAGTGAGAATATTTAAGTGGGTGGGGGGCACAGCCTCCCACACGGGGGGTGCAGGGGCTTGCCCCCCCCAGCTTTTATGTAGTAGAGAGCTTGTGTTTGTGTTTGGGGAGGAAGGTGTGTTTGTGTGGAGTAGAACAACGAAATTCAAAATCTCCATTGTGCGAGATTTTGAATTTTGCGGCTCTGAGTTTTTTTGGTTTTAAATTTTCGACTTTATAGCTTCAAAATACTGAATTTTGACATTTCAGTATTTTGAGGATATAAAGTAAATCCATATATATATATATATATATATATATATATATATATATATATATATATATATATATATATACATATATAGATGGACAGATAGATAGATATGTCTATCATTAACAATTAAATAGTTGAAAGAGTGAGTACAAAAATAATTCTTTTTAAATCAAAACTTAAAAATAAATAAATAAATAAAAGTACTCACATCCCAAATCTGAGATCACACATTCCCAGACCTAGCTGTACTTCAGCCTTGCATATAAAGCACATATAATTCTGAAAAAAAGAATGTAAAAGAAGTATTCACTCAACTGAGTGTTTTTTTTAAAGACTGCAACTATATAAATATATATATATATATATATATATATATATATACAGAGAGAGAGAGAGAGAGAGATTGCATAACATTGCACAGTCTGTCTGCTAGTCGTATTTGAATAAAATGAATGAAAACATATATAAAAGCAAAAAAAGAAAAAAAAAAACAGAGTTTTGTGTGTGTGTGTGTGTGTGTGTGTGTGTGTGTGTGTGTGTGTGTCTGTGTGTGTGTGTGTGTGTGTGTCTGTGTGTGTGTGTGTGTGTGTGTTTCTGTGTGTGTGTGTGTGTGTGTGTGTGTGTGTGTGTAGATATACATATATATATATATATATATATATATATATATATATATATATATATATACATGTATATATGCATAGACACACATATATACATATGAGGTATATGATGGACAGATGCCCCATGTTGTGAGGGTGCCCTTTGCAAAACATGTATAAGTGGTGAAAATAGTTTCCTTCAGTCTGCAGTTTGGGAAAAAATGTAAGCAACCAAACAAGGTCTGGACAGTGAGTTATTGAAAGTGTGTATATATATATGGTCCAGCTCTATGAGATAATTTTTTTTCAAGTCTTAATGCTTTCTTCAAACATTCTCATTAAATCTCTTGGCTGACAGAATAAGAAATCTGCAAGCCAAATTCCAAAATATATAACATAGCAGGGGAACCACAAGTAAAAAGAGTGCCTTACCAGTTTATCAGATGGGGGAAAGTAATGTTAACACCCTAACCTTGTCCTTATTTATTTTGTAGCCAGGCACACAATACTGAATTCATGCAAAATCCTAACTAAATTGGTAAGTCTACCTGTGTGTCTATCACATATATCAAAATAATACTATTATATAAAGAAATCCTTAGCTTGGTTTTATTGACTTGGAAACCCATAAAATCACTATTTTTTTATTTGCATGATAAATAGTTCTAATTATAAAGCAAAACATTGATAAAACTGGGCAATATGTCTGGTGATTCTACAGAGGAATGAAAGGCATGTAAAGAATTACTTATGTTTTCACCCTAGCTTGGTAACTATAATAACTCCTAATTGTAGGAATGACCTGCTTTACATGGAGGCCAAAGTTCTGTAGAATCTGTCTGAAATAAGGCCAATCTGCTTTAACAAGCTGTTTTTTTTTCAGCACCTAGGCTATCCAAAGACAAGCTCCTTTAGTCCCCAATGTACTACATATATCAAGAAAGCTGTTTAGAAAGATATTATGCAGCCAGGTGCAATACTGATTTCATGCACAATCCTAATTAACTTGGATAAGTCTACCTTTCTGTCCATCATATATAGCAAAGGTCATTCCTACATTTAGGGACTAATATACAGTAGTTACCAAGCTAGGATGAAAACATAAGTAATTCGTTCATCACCACCATGTCAAACAGATGTACTGCTATAACTGTTGGACCCTCATTAGTTAAAACTGACCACAAATCAATCATCTCTGAGCTGGCACTAATACTCGAACTCACAAAGGGTAAAATCTGACTAAAAAACTTCACCAAGGCAAACTATAACCTCCTATGTAAAGGTATAAATGCATTCCAAGCCCCACCCAAAGCTGGAAGTGGTAGCTAACCAAAGCTTACTCTAAAGCTCAGTCCAATCACCTGCATAAGTGTATAAACTTGGCCATACTGGAAAGACTCAAAGCCAGAGCTCCAAGTAAAAACAAGCCACCATGGTGGACATCTACCATCGATAAACTTTACAATAAATGCAAAAAGTTGCTGTCCAAGAATACAAAGGCAAGCCCCCAACAATGGAGTACCACCCTCCTCAGCTTCAACAGACAAAAAGACAACTTATCAAATCCTCCAAGGGCTCATTTGAGAGAAACTTAGCAGGGGATATCTCCAGTGGCTCTGCTCGACAGAGGCACTGGGAACTAAGTTCAGGTGGCAATATGCCAGGGAAATCCTATGGCTAGGCTTGTAAAGCTCCCAGGGCCTATGAACCTATAAGTACTGCCAAGGATAACCATGAGGCCTTTTACACCTATGTTTGTAACCTAAAGGGTAGGACCCAAGCATGTGCAGAACTAATGGCCAACAGTATCACACACACTGACCCCACAGAGATAGCAATCCTGCTAGAGGACAAGTTTGGTGAAAAGTTCACTCCCTTATTTCCTCCTTACCTACAACAAACCTTCCCTCCACCCCCCACCCTACATACCTGAAAAAGCAGGTATGACCAAGGCCATTGACTAGGGCAAATCTGTGCAGACAGCATTTCTCGACCTGGCAAAGGCTTTCAAAACAATCCCACATCCAGGCATTAAACTTAGCAAACAATGTAAACCCCTTCATTGTAAGATGGGTTGCCAACTGGCTCACAAACTGGACACACACAATCAAAGTAGGTGACTCTACATCCAGCAGATCATTGAACCCCCAAATGATAACCAGGTGCAATCATATGATGTTAGTATACTCCAGGAAGGTCTCACAGGAAGGTCTCACACAGACCAAATACTGGTGTATTAGTCACAGTCTCAAACTGAATGCAAAGAAATGCATCATCATTCCATTCAGCACAATGTCCCCTCACACTATCAAAACAACAACAATGCCCTAAGCACTTATGAAGTGCTAATGGACCTGGGATCACCTGTTTTCTGTGACCTTAACTTCGATCACCATGTGTTTTCTGAAGTAAGGAAGGCTTTCTACCTGGCACACTTGATTAGTAAAGGCATCACCTAGAGAGCAAAAGAAGTTGAAACCCCCCCTATACTCGTCACTTATCCAGCCCATAATTGAGTACAATGTCCCATTTGGTATGTACCACACTAAGCAGCTACAGCAATTAGAGAGACCTCAGAGTTTTCTAACAAAGAAGATAAAGGGACTCCAGCACGTGCTGTGCACTAAAGTCCTTATCACTATACTCAGTTTCGTATTGATGTCTTAGTCAAGACTTATGCCTGGCCTACAGAGCAATTCAAGACACAAACGTAATGAACTTGCTACATATCAGTACATCAAGTGGGACTAGGTCTACCTGTTCCAAAGACCTAAATGTGGCCTGTGACTTAAATAGGATATGCTGGAGGGACAGATTTATCTCCCACAACTGCTGCATCTTTGAAACAGGCTACTGATTCATGTAAAGCAGAGCACCTCTATGACACTGTTCAAAAGAAATCTGGACAAGTGGCTGGTGCACTATAAATTCTTACTAGGGATAGAGCCCACAACTCTCCTGGATATGGGCAGTCATCATTAAATGCAAACTTGAGTTTTGACTAGCATTTCTATGGTATTATATTGGGATGAAACGGCTAGTCTTAAAATGACCTCTGGGTTGATAGCCTAGTAATCTCCTATGATCCTATTATCATCAAATATCTGCCAATCATGATGCCTCATTGTTCCAGATCCAGTATTGTGGGCAGTGCGTTCCTTTATTATGCAGCTAAAAGAGCCATGAACAATTAGAAAATTCATATAAAAGTGAGATAGACTTGTAGGACAGTGGCAGATCTTTGACATCTTTGTGAATCTTTACTATGACTCTCACTCTCCAAGAATGTTAAAGAGACCTAGACCTTAATTTAAAGAATTTACTAACACCAAAGTAATCCCAAAGCATGAAACATACACCAGAATCCACAGCAAGCCGTAAGAAAAGCAAGTGCCAACTGTCAGGGTCAAACAAAAAACTCCACCCAAGAGTCTGAATAATTTTAACAGTATGACTTGCAGTTTTTGGTTTCATCAACCAAACATATAGACTTTATCAGAAAGAGCATCCACTAGTTGCAGATCTTTACCATCTTTGCCATCTTTGTGAATAATTACTATGACTCTTGCTCAACAAAATTGTTAAAGAGTCCTAGACTTTCAATTGAAGAATTTACCAGAAGTCAAAAGGAAAGCCATCTGGACAATGAATTTTCCAAGGGCTTCTCTTTCAATTACCTTCCCCAGTTCTTCAAAAGAATATTATATTCAATAGGCCATCCACTTGTTCTTTAGTGAGGCTAAGCAAGTGGACATGACTTAAGTACTTCTGAGTTCTTTTTTGCTGAAAATCACCCAGTCCCGTTATGTGAAAGGTTTAGAGAAATAATCTTGATAATTTTCAAATGTATCATTTTTCTTAAGATTGGAGTCAGGAGCCATTATGACTTGTACTAAAGTCTTGCCACTTTGATGTTTAAATTGAATCACCTAAGACTTCTAACATCTAGGAATCATCTTAAAAATAAAGTTTTCCAACTCTGTGTATCAATAACTCAAATCTCATTTACAAGAAGCATCACTGTCTATTTTCAACAGCTCTATCACTACTTTCACTTATGGATGACTTTGTAATCTTTCATTTGTACTTTTTCATAGGTGTTTTTTTTCTCCTATAGTTTAGCTATAGGTTCTTATCAGAGACACCTTGTATGTTGTATGGTCTTACCTGCTAATGTTGACTTAAATGTATACTAGCTATAACAAAGTGTGTATGTCATCTACATACATGTCTGAGCTATAATGTTTGAAGAGGTCTTTATACTAGTCATGTAGGGAGAACTTTTTAAAGTAGTAAGTGTGGGATCTGTAATAATTCTTCTTGTGATGGTTTCACCATGCCAGTTTAACAATGTCCCAAAAGGGGACATGATCTGAGATTAGCATAGGATGCATATGATAAGATTTTTTCATACACGTATGTTAAAATATGACAGATATCCAAGCTAGTCAAAATGAATTAAACTTAGTTGAAAGAAGGTAAAATTTGGAGCTTTTACCCCAATGTTACTGACATCTGTAATGTCCTGGTTATAATTGTATCTTGTAACATATATGACCAGCTTCAGAATTCTAAGTTAGCCTGGACTTATTTGTATATTTGAAGGGATTATGATCACTTCTATTTTTATACCCTCCTGAAAGGCCAAATATAACATGGAAGTTATTCTAAATTTGCAAAGGTTATACCCAGATTCACTAAAGAAGGTACTTGTCAAGTCTAGTTAATCACCGTTACAGTCCATGTACCTTCCACAAATGTCCACTACTGAGTCATTTACCACAAAAGAAGAATGATTAGATATGAGTGGGGTATTATCCCTATGTCTAGGGATCTGGAAAGAGGTGGGCATTCATTGGTGGCAGTAACGTATCACTAGTTTGCTTTGAAACTTTCTATTCAACTGTGTTTCCTGTAAAGTCATAATGTGATGAGTACCTCTTTTAATGCATGTCAAAACTCTGATTCTTTTATCTGAAATATTCTGCCTATTAATATTCCATGACATTAATCTCAAACCCTGGTAATAGCAATGCTTGACAATTTTGAAAATACAGCTTGCTGTGTATTATGACTACTCAACCTTCTGCATTCCAGTTTGATTAAAAAGCCTTCTACTTATAATCCACCACCTTTGCAGGGTACTATACAAACATTTTTCAATTCCTGCAAGAATAGTATTATATATATATATATATATATATATATATATATATATATATATATATATATATATAAAATGCCTAATCAAAAAGAAGCTCAAGCTTTGCATGACTTACCTCACAGGAGAGTTTTAAAGTTCATGAGGGTGGATAAAGGCAATAGAATGGTTCTTATGTACCACAGAGATTATGTGACTGAAACTCAAAATATGTTAGCCAATGAAAGTGAATATAATGTTATTACTTAACTGGAAAATCATCAAATATATCCCTTTATGGATAATATGTTGTTGGATTTTTAGTGGATGGTAAGATTACAACTGATTTATATCAATTAATGTTTGTAGAATTTCCTAAAATTGGTGTAGTGGTTGGGATTCCCAAATTCTTTACTCGAAAATATGTTTTGCCTTTTAGGCCTAGTGTTTCAGCATCCAGTAGTATTACTGATGGTATTTCATTTTTTGGATGCTGTTTTCAATCCTGTAGTTAGACAAATGCGAAGTTATGTAAAAAATTCTTGCGATTTTTTAGATTTCCTTAGACTGTATAAATTTACAGGGATATAACAAGTATTGTTTACCGTGGAAATTAAATTGTCATATTCTAGTATTCCTTTAAGTGAATGGATTGAATTCCTTAGAATGTATTTGTCCCATAGCACCATGCTGTCTAACACTGAGATAAAAACGATTTTGTTTGTTAATGTAAATTACTAGAAAATAATTGTTCTTGTATTTAATGTTACAATCTATCAGCAACTAAAGGGAGTAACTATTTGAGCTGCTGTTGACCTTTATTTGCTAATTTAGTGTTACAATGGTGAGATACAAATATTTTACCTAGGATTACATTTGTTTCTGATAAAGACATATTTTACAAAAGGTTTGTGGAAGATTTTTTTTATATGGGGTGGGTCCATAAATCAAGTTTATGAGTTTCCTTTTCATAGCAAATGACAGATTTTTTGACCTACACTTTAGGTTCTATAGGACTGTCTGTTCATTTTTTGGACATGCAAATAAATGTGAATTACAAGAAAAAAAAAATGTAGTAGAATTTTTCGGAAATCTTATTTTGTGAATAATTATTTGCACTTTTATAGTGTATATCCATTTCAGATGAAAAACAATATCAGCATCAAATGATTAGATTGTCTTGTTTGACCATGGATGAGCACATTTTCTTGCGAGGGATAGATGGAATTAAGAATATGTTTTATTTTAGGGTTTGCAATTTAATTAAGTTGAATAATAATAATAATGATTATAATGCAAATGAGATATTGGCTAAAAGAAATAGACATTTCCGACTTATATTAACTTCTTGTATTCATAATGTTGGTAATATGTAATATTAATAATATATTTGGCAATAGTTTTATTTTACCAATGTCAGTTGATAGTAATGAGATTAAAATGTTATTTTAAATGATTTGAAAATTTTGAAAGGAAGTGCTGATATTATCAAAGTGGTTGAGTCTGCCTCAGCTATTACTTATAATAGATCTACTTGCCTATAGCATGTACTAAAGAACAATAGTACAACCATTTTACTTTATACCGCATGCAGATATAAGGGAATGTTTAAATATGTTTGTACAGCATGCAATTACAAAATGGAAGATCTGAATATCAATGTTTCTCATTTTGAGACAACCTTTATACAGCATGGTACTGACAGATATGTATAGTCTCCCATCTGTAGCCAAGTCAAAGCCTCCAGGCTGATGGATGAATGTTTCTGAATATACCTCATAGCAATATTTTGGGGGTGGTCCACAGATATTTTGATACTGCTAAGCAGCCAGCTATTCAGGTATTTAGGATAATTCTTGCATTCTCTTATGGTTCCTCAAACCTGAGCTCTTTGACACCTGCTTTCTACTTAATAGTCATTTTCAATGAATATCTTGCAATCAACAACCTTACAGACATTATCAGGTCATACAACTGCAAAAAGATACTCCTCCTTTAAAGTGTATGCACTGTGTCTGAGGATTATATGTCTTTGGTGTATTGCAGTACCAGAAGTTTACAGCTGATAGATTTTTGGGTCCCACTATGTGGCCCCATTCCAGTCTTATAACTTTCTCAGGAACTGCAAAACATCTGGTGAGGTGTTACTACACAGAACACCCACAGTCATTAGACTAATTGCATTCCAGTGACCATCAATTTTGCCATTTTCTCCCTACACGCTTTGTCTTCACTACCTGTTTGTTTATCATGTCCTGAGTTTAGCTTGGCTTCATCATCAGCAAGATGATCCTTCACTAAATTATTTTCCTACTGAACCTGCTGATTTGAGTCACAGTGCTCATTTAGGGTTTCATCTATTTCACATAACACATGATAAAGTCATGCAACTTTCCATTTAACTTTTGTGTTTTCTCATTGACTTTATGAATTTCAGCCAAAATAAAGCTGACGGAAGCACTCTGTTCCTCCTGGTACATCTTAAATTTTGCACTTGAGATAGATCAATTGGCCCACAAGTATAAAAGATCCATGAAGTCAGCATAAGAGTTAGCTGTAATAGCAGGATTAATTCTATTAACTCTGTTTCTTGTGTTTCCTATCTGAGTGGGTTACCAAAATAAACTCTGGCACTGAGAAATTTCTAGATATCAAATACAATACAGGAATACATTAGATTTGATTACAGTGTTACAACCATGATCAAGGAGCCATGCTACCTCAAGAATGCCATAACAGAATGCCTTGTACAGTTGTTCTGGACTTCTTAATGGACTCCAGTACTGCTTAGCACTATATTCTTATTGTTAGAAGGATGATATGAGTGCAACCCCTTCAACTCCTCAGTTACTTAGTAAAATTCTAAGTAATAGATGGAGTAATGTACAGTCAAGGGGGGGTTCTTTCTGTTCAGGGGTCACTGTTATAGGTGCAACTCTAGGGTTCACATTCATAGGTTCATATCTTCTTACTGTGCTTAAAACAGGGGTGCTATTAAGAAAATTAGTCACAATGACTGCTTTTATTGAGAACATATTAGTTACTCCTGATCAGAAAATTATTTTTAAATACCCCTGGCACATATTTACAGTATCCTACCCAATAAATAATTACTTTGTTTATTGTAGGGACGGAATTTATTACAAAGGAGTAGAATGTGCTGGTTTGTGATTCTGTCATTCCAGCATGTGTTGATCTTGCAGTGTAGATCGAGTCCCCAGGCATGAGTGCTACATCACCACTGGTCCTAAAATGGTGAGGAAGTAGAAAAATGCAAGGATTTTAGTGCTCAAATGGATGAACACAGGTTACTGTCCAAACGTCTATGTGTGATATTGTAGAGGAATAGGACTGTTTAGTTTTTCAGTGTAGCTTAGATTGTGTAGCTTAGAAATCTTGTAGAACAAACTTTTATGTCTCTCAAGTTTGTCAAGGTTCCAAAAAAAAAAAAAGAAAATACTTAATTTGAGGAACAACAGAAGGCAACAACACCAATAGCTCAGCTCAGAGTGAGGGAATTTGATGTCCTGGACAGCACACTCATTTGGTTCCAGCTCACTGACTAATGCAGTTGCAATTGCTTAGTGATGGCTTATAAATTGTCAAATATTTGTTAAAGAACAGTTTGACGGTTTACAAGCTACCAATAAGGAATCACTATTTTGATCGCTTTTAGACAACTTGAAAATAATGTGTCAATCTGCTCTTTTTTAAATCCGCTTTAGTCAGAGGTTAAGCTGAAACATTATAAAATGTCTAACTTTAAAAAATGTTTAGAATATTTTTAAAATAATTAGTGACTCACAAAATTTGTCAGCCACAACAGGTGGTTCATCCTTCCCATTCCTGTATTGAACTAATCAGTGCCTCTTCTCATCAAAACATATAATCCTCTGTGCACATTTATGAAATTACACTACCTTTTCACTCATTCCGTGTCATTTATCATGCTATAAGCTGAGAGGCAGATTTTCATTTAAAAAAAAAAGACAAGCAATAATATCATGCTGTGCATTCCCAGAGGTTGTGTTATGGGGAACTGCACAGTAGAGTTTTGTATCAAAGGAGTAGAGGGTCCCAACCTTTTTATTTAAAAGCACTAAATTCTGAAAACAAGGAACTGCATAAGAAACACAGGGCTGTTATACCCCACTGATGTCCATTATCATTAGGGTCACTGCAAAAATATCCCAAACAACAAACTAAAACAATAAATGAGAAGGTCACTGAAAAACCAATCAGTAAAAACTAAATGAAAACTCTAGCAAATTTTACTGAAAACAAGAAACAGGTTATTAGTTTAGTTTGTTCTTCAATTTTTTATAAGGTCTATAATATGAAAACATCTCTATATTACATCTAAAATTTGACCAAGATTATAAACCAAGAACGTTCAGTATAAATCTCTTTGCCACTTCTTCTTCTTCTTTTGGTTTTTCCCAGTTAAGGGTCGCCACAGCGGATCACCTGTCTGCTCATGATTGGCAGTGGAGTTTTTTACAGTGTTGAGTTGCCAGCCTGACGCCCAACCTTCCACTGAAGGCACACACATGCACACACTCACACCTAGGGCCAGTTTAGAGTATCCAATCCACCTACAGCATGTCTTTGGGATGTGGGAGGAAACCGGAGCACCCGGAGGAAACCTGCATGACCACAGGGAGGACATGCAGACTCCACACAGAAGGCACCCCTGCCGAGGATCGAACCAGAGAACCTCTTGCTGTGAGCCGGCAATGCTAACTGCTGTACCACCGCGACCACTGTCATTTTTAATGACTTTGGAATTTTAAGATATCTAATTTTGCATTCTGTTTTTTTTTTTTTTAAGTTCCACTGACAACTTTTGATCTATAGGTTGGATAATTCCTGTTTTCAGTTTACTGCCTTATTTTGTAGCCTTTCTAGTTTGCAATTTGTATTTTTGAAAAGTTTAGCTCCTGTATCTCACACCTGATAGTAAAGAGAATTTAAATTTATGTTTAAATGGATGATGGTGGCAACTTCAATCAACATCTCCATAGGCATTCCACTCTGCCTAGCAAACACCCCTTTTGATATCAGTAACTTAGCATTGCCTCAAGTATACAAAATAAGTACTATTTCTATAACAGAATAGATTTTGAAGTCATTTGTTTCAGAATTCAGACAATAATGGATTTTTTCTACCTAGCCATTAAATAATGGACAGTACATTTTTGAAGACAGAAGGGTACATGCCTGTCTCTGTTATTTTCATTCCAGTTGTAAGACTATACATGTGAAGCATCTAGTAATGTTTACAGTTATCTAATCAATCCATTCTCTGTCATAACGTGTTAGACGTTACTCCTTGAGGTCTTCATTTATAAATTTAGCTTTCCTCAGGAATGCTTCACCATGTGCTTGTGATGCCATCACATGGCCATCCATACACACCATTACGGGCTGAGGTATCAGTCCTAGTGCATGGCAGGCTATTCTACTGCAGTATTTCATGGACATATATAGGCAGACTTCCTGATGGAGCATATAAATTGCATCCATATCTACACTTCCATTCGCATACATGAATCTTGGGGCAGTGATCTTTATCAGTTAAGTAGTACAGCTGTGTGATATTTCACCATAACAGAAGATGCATTAATAACATCATCATTACTTTAGGTCAGACCCTATTTTTCTCTTTCTTTCTCTGGCGCCTACGTTCACATTGAAAATGATAATGAATTAGCCCTTTAAGACTATTTCACACAGGTTATTCAGTACATCTTTAGATAAAGTTTGATATTTTGTTTATAAGAAATTGTTCAACAAACAGTAATTAGTATTGTTAGTCAATGTTTTCATTTACATTACTTGCATTGGCTTTATGCATCTGACTTTTTCTTCCTAGCCTGGGGCCTGCCAAAAAGTTTTTTGGTGGTAAATTTCCCTTACATGCATGAGTATGCAGATAATTTTCCTTTACAGATGAACTATCTGGGAATAAATCTTGTCATGATGATCCTTTTCCTGTAGTCCTTGTTATATATGTTGTTGTTAGAAATCACAAAAACTATAATGTTCATTGTTAATAGACACAAAGCAGGTTAATTCACTCAACTGATCCAGTTGTTCTAAAATCTGAATTTGCAAAACAGTTTAATACATACTGTTCAGAGGCTTAGCGGATTCTTTTACAAATTTTTAGAGCCATTGTTGTGTGAAAATTCATAGATCAATTTTTGTTGATTAAAAACAGAAATAGTGAAAAACATTTGTTATAAAAGAAACAACACTCCTTGCCAATGAATGTAAACTGTGCTAGTTACAGAAAAATAAGCCCCCTTTCAATCTGGGTATTTTTCTATTTTAGTTTTTCAGATTATAACATCTGCCCTGAAAAAATCTAATGTAATGTTTTAAAGTGACACTAAGAATTACTCTGCAGAGTCCACCAAAGAAATTATTTCAGAACAAAACATAACATCAAGCTCAGTACTCAAGACAAAATTTAGGCTACAATGGCTCGCCTTAGTGTTTGCATTATTAAGCAAGTTTGTTTTATTTAAGGCCTATCTTTGGTTCAATGACCACAGCACTCTCCATGAAAATATTTCGGAAGAGTTTGCAAATCCAATATGATAATTCAGCCACTGTCAAATATTCTCTATGGTTAGTTATAGGATCTCTCCATATTAGCTTTTCCACAATACACGACTCACCGTGATCTTCCTATGGATCTTCCTATGGCTATCAGTCCTGCCCATGAATTAGGATTTTATTTCTGCAGATTGGGTCTCTTACAGTGTTACTGAAATGTTTGCATCTTACTTTCTTTGTATTATTCTTCTGTATCCTATATGATATTGTCTTTTATTACATCAACATTTTTATAAAATGTTGTTTTAGATCACACTGTTAGCTGTACTCTAATTCCTTTTTCTTTGGTGGTCTGATAAAATATATGAATTCTTTTATATGTAGGGGTATGCAGTATTACCAAATCAATTGAGCAGTCAGTCACTCAGTCAATTAATTAATCAGTTAATCAATCAATCATTCAGCCAACTAGCAATGAATCAATAGCTCAATAGGCTAACATGTAGTAAGCACTAGTACTTCCTCTACATAAGTAAAAAACAGTAATGAACAACAGAGTATAAATCAAAGCTCTTAGCGTGAGGCTCTTCTTTTTGACCGAGTAAGACAAGTAAACTTGGACTGCATGTTTCTTCCCATTGTATTATCAGGACTTTGAATTTCATTTAACCAATGCAGAAATGGAACTATAGCATTGACTGAACAACTTACTAAATAACAAGCGGCTCATATATCACCCAGTACTATTCACTGACTGTGCCAAAGTTTTTCTTTTCAGAGCTTTTTTTCTATTCATCTTATCATGAAATGTCTGCATTCCATCCTTTCTGAGAAAGAATGCTTCTTAATGTTAGCTATATAATATGTTTAACTGTGAAACCCATACCCATCCTTTAACGACCTATATTTTCCTGTTTTCTATTCAGCTAGATAATCCTATGGTGAAACTTATAATTTTTATTTGCCTTAAGACACTTGATAATGTTACGGTTTTGTTAACAGATATGCACACTTATCTTCCATAGCCTCCCACATATTCCTTGCCCTTAGCTTACTAGAGTCATTCTCATCTGGTCCTTCAGCCATTTTACTTTGAGAGCAGAGCTCTAGACCCAGAGGTTAGGAATTTTACTTATTTACTAGTAACTGGAAAAAATTCAGACCTTGTAACAGGTGGTCCCTCTCACTTACAGTGGAGACCTGCTTCTTTCTGGTTTGTGTACCTGTCCTGTACTTCTGCTTCTAGTACAGGCAACAACAGATGCAACCCCACCAGAAACGCTGTGCAGACATATACACCCACACTTTCACCCACACACACACTATCAATGTGTGTATGTGCAAGTATATCTATAGCCATATATCTATATCTCTCTCTCTCTCTCTCTCTCTCTATATATATATATATATATATATATATATATATATATATATATATATATATATATGGGGTGGGGTTAAGTGAGTTAGTTAGGTAGGTGGTTGGGTAAGTAAGTGTTATGTTTTGGTTAGGGCGGTTAAGTGAGTTAGGTTTTAGGGTTAGAGGTGTGTAGTAAGTGGTTTTTTGGGTTGTCTTGGTTAAGTGGCGGCGTTAGGTGGTTATGGTGGGTTAGTGATAAAGGGTAGTTTAATTTTGTTAGTAGGGTTAGTTGTGTTAGGTTAGAGGTGAGAGTGTGTGCGGAGTGGGTTACCTTAGGGTAAGTTTTTGGGGCTGGGTTTGTCGAAGTTGTGTGTGTGAGGTGGGTGTGGTTTTGAGTTTGGGTTTGTGTGTTTTTTGGTGTGTGTGTTGGTTGTTGGGTGTTTGGATTTAGTTGTTTGTTGTTATTGTGGTGTGTGCAGTGTGTGGGGTTTGTGTGTTTGTGGACGGTCGGTTACTTGTTTGTCGGGGCATGTGAGTGTTTTGTTGGTTTGTTTGGTGTGTGGGTGTTTGTTTGTTGTCGTGAGAGTTGTGTGTGCTTGGGAGCTTATGACCTAGAACCATATATATATATATATATATATATATATATATATATATATCTATAGCTATATATATATATATATATATATATATACACACACATATATATATATATATTGGTGCTATTGGGCTATTGATGCAATGCAGGTGATTGTATAATGTATATATGGGTGCTATTATGCAGTTGGTTGAATAACATATGTATAGGTGCCTTCAAAGGTTTTTGAATGATATATGTATGGGTGCCATGCGGGTGACTGAATGATATATACATGGGTGCCATGCAGGTGGTTCTTTATTATTTGTATGAATCCATGGAGGTGGTTGTTTGATATTTGCATAGGTACCATGCAAGGGTTTGCATGTTCAGGTTGTCAAACAGACTGACTAATGACAATGATGGACAAATGCATGTTCAGGTTGTCAAACAGACTGACTAATGACAATGAAGGACAAATGCATGTTCAGGTTGTCAAACAGACTGACTAATGGCAATGAATTGTGAAACCGATTTGCTAGAAAATGCCTGTTATACTTATTGGAAAATCTCTGTACAGGAAGGAGTGTGAATATCGTTTTTCCTCACTATTGTGAAATCGTATTTGGTCTGTTTTTTTTTTTTTTGGGGGGGGGTTCAGGGTGTATACACTATTGCTCAGTTACTTAGTGAATTCATACATATATATATATATATATATATATATATATATATATATATATATATATATGTGTGTGTGTGTGTGTGTGTGTGTGTGTGTATATGTATATAGTGACATACATACATACAGAACAACATAGGAACAAGAGCATTTATTTAACAAATGTATCCCCTTATAAAAGGGGGAAACTGCACTATTTTAATTAAGATCTTTGTTAAGTATCAGCCCAGCAGAGCAGTGTCTTACTCTGTCCCCTCCCGAAAAAAAAATGTATGCATAAATGCAAATGGATTAAACACTTAAATAATGATTAAACATGTACACAGTCGTCATGATAGGCATTGAAAAAATATTTTGCACACTGATTTCTGCTGTTATGCTATGTATAGCATATTCTTATAAATTACAATGCATGCAGGGAGAAACACTGTTGAGTGGCTTTACAACTGAAATGTTTTTTGTTCATGCCATTATATGTAGACTCCCTTTTTGGTGTTTCATACTTAAGCCTATTAATTATTTTATTTTGTACTTTAAAAATAATGGTATTAAATTACTAATGAATCTTTAAACTCCATTAAAAGCACTTTTGTATATCAGTTCTATTTAAAGTGGTTGTGTTCAGCTGAAGCTAATGGGTAGGAAATAATTATGTTCTTAAAACTAATCAGATACATTTAATACTTGTCCTATATATTTTAATTACTTTTGTAAGTAATTCTGGAATTAATTTCTTAGTCAGCTATACACACAGAGCTTTTTGACATCTTAATTTGATATTAGTACATCTATTTCATTGTTGTTACAACTTAAACTGTAGACAACAGTACAACTTACCATCATGGAATGAATAATGAACACCTTCTTCTGTAAAATAAAACATATATTACAAAGATTACTTTTAACACAAAACCCTTAATAAGAAACAAACACTACTCTGTGTGTGTGAATACTTATAAATATTGCTAAGCACAGCTAAGGGATACCTGGAGTCTTAATGAAGCACAGCAAAAGAATTCACAACAACAACATGCAGAACAAGAGTCAACCAAAGAGTGTGGTGCAGCCGTAGATGCGGATACCTGGCTGCAGCTACATCAGTAAAAAAAGAAATGGGCAATTTAAAAGGTGTTCAGTAATGCTTTGAATACTGTATAGCCTGCAAATTAATTAATTACATGATGCTAGCTTTAAAAAAAGTAGCTGGGTTCCAAATATAATTCTCCAGTAGATGGCACTAAAACACTTACGACCTGGTATATTATGACATGCTGTCAGAAAGCGTCTTCTTGAAGCCAGACCAAAAGAGCCCATATTTCTCAGTATGTAAGAAGTAGTTTATAACACCAAATTAAATTAGAGGTATTATAACTGCTTTGAAGAAAATGAACATATCTGGCAGTTAGTTTCTTTAGATAAGAACAGCCAGCCGGGATTATACATAAATGGATATGAGAATTAAAGTAGGATTTTAGCAAATATGAAAGAGAAATAGCTTCTTTGAACAGCTATATCAGTTATTGGAAAATGTTAGATAAATGTAAGGTTTTAAGTTGCCACGAAAGAACTAGAAATCAGTACATCTCTGCCATACAGGCCATACATTATAATATGGCAGATGCCTAGCTATTCTTTCCCAAAATATCTGTAAAAGAAGTTAAACTGATTTGCCTCCCTGTTAAGGTAATAACTTTAATTTTCTTTTTCTCATACATCTGAAAATATTCAGCTTATGGCCCAATCCCTTTAGCATGTGCTATGAATTGTCATATGGAGACAGACTTGTTAATTTTATTCACATTTACATTTTTTTATGAGTGCTATTTTCTTAAATATGAGTTCTGTTTTCTTTATTTGGTTTTATGAATGGTCTGCGTTATTTGTTTAGTGTCACAATAGAGAACATGACTGTCATATGAAAAACTGCATACAAATACATTAAAAATTCAATCAGCTACCTAATATTATCATTAGAGTCTCTGTCAAAAAGAATTTTTAAGTTTCATAATTTAATATTGGAATAATGTTTTTATTTTTAGTATTAATTTTTAGTACTACTTTGCCTCTTGCTTAGTACCAGTGTTCAGGTTGCATCTTGCTGAAATGCAGCCCTAGTTTCTGAAGACCAATAATTTCTTCACATTTACATACATTTAGTGACTCATACTTACAGCTGGTTGTATCTTGGCTGAGAAAAGAGCTCTGTCTTTCAAAATCCTTTTGGTAAATTTTGAATGAGCCTTAATTTAATGAAGCAGTTTCTGGTTATCACTGTCTAAAATTAATCTTGCTATAGTAATACAAAACAAAATAAGAAACATAGTTGTAACCTGCAAAATATGTTCTTATTTATTTTTTCCCCATCTCTGTCCATACATAAATAGCACTGTAAACATCTGACACCGTGATGGATTGTGAGTAGAATGTTGTAATCCAGGTCTTATCATTGATCATATTTGAACATTTAGATAAGTATTGGTTGACTGTCCATCACAGAACTTCACTATGTATAGTGCATGAAGATTAATCTTTGCCTATCTAAAAAGTAGTTAACTTGACAATAATCACCTTTGTGTGAGCGACTGTTCTCCGTTTTACTTTATCTGTTTGCCTTTCCTTTCCTTTGCCCATATCTGTTCCCCTGGTACAAATGACCATGCCAAATAAAGCCATTGCAAACAGTTTTATTTATAATTATATAATGACTGTCCAGTAATATTCAAAAAGGAGCACGCCGATTGGTCAGCCCAACCAGCATACCCATTGTAAATCTAAGAATATACCAATGGGATACCAAGGGAAAGGGGAGTAGGACAAACCCAGAATCGTATAGACCTTTAAATCTAGTTTCATGTTGTGGAAAATTAATGGAGAAGGTAATATTGGATAAGTTATTGTCAGAACTGGACACTTTGGGACTAGAAACCATATATCAGCATGCATATGTTGAAAATAGATCTGTTACCACCTGTAACATGATGTTCTATAACAATATAATAACAGCTATGAATTAAAAATTATGCTGTGATGTAATTTATATAGACTTAACTTCAGCACTTCACAGGGTCATACACAAAACACTGATCAATAAATTAGTGCAACTAAGTATTGATGTACTCTTGATATGATGGATAGCTGCATGGCTTACAAATAGGACATGGCAAGTATCATACAGCAACTGGACAGGTGAAATCCTTGGTTACAGTCAGGGTATCCCACAGGACTCAGACCTAGGCCCTTCCTTACTTGTTTAAATTGTATGTTTCAGACCTTATTTTTTCATCTGAGGTGTTCTACAGTCTATACGCAGACGACCTGAAATTAGGTAAACTGGTTACAAGTGTTACAGATAAGACGTGTCTGCAAAATAACTTGACTAAACTGACAATTTGGGCACAGGAGAATAATATGCTAATAAATACATCAAAAATTAAGCATATGAGATTTGGGAGACATAAACTGAAAGGTGAATATTTAATACAGCACACAGTTATTGAAACTGTAGACTCATTTAAGGACCTGGGTTGATTCAGCTATGAGCTTTTCTTATCATATTAACCAATTAGTTAATGATAGTTATAGAACTATAGGGTGTATAAAAAGATTTATAAAGTCTAGGAAATTAAAAATAATAAAGTCAGTGTTTGTTAGTTACATTAGACCCAAACTTGAATATGGAATAACAATATTGAAACCCTATAAGAAGACAAGCATGAGTAAACTGGAAAGAGTACAACAGAAATATACCAAGGGTATCCATGGATATGAAAATCTAAGTTATTATGAAAGACTAAGATATCTGAACTTGTACAGTGTCTTTTACAGAAATCTAAGAGGAGATCTTATTCAGGTATATGGGACATTTAGTGACAACTACCTCTGGGAATGTTTGGGGTTAACAGAAAGTACTAGAGAATCATCAGACAAACTATGTAGGAGATTCTATAGGAATGAGAAGTGTATTAATTGGTTCTCTGACTGAGCAGGTGATGTATGGAACAGATTACCAAATTGCATTAAAGCAAGTACTAGTTTAGATATTTTTAAGAACAGCCTGGACACTTATTATGGGCACAAGTGCTTTGGTATATTGACAAGCTAGAAGGGCATTTATGCCTGTGCTTGAAATATTTGCATATATGTATGTATGTAATGGAAAAATGTCCGGTTGCCCAGACCTTTTTCCATTAGTATATCTCGTATAACATTTTTACTTTTTTTTTTCTTTTTTTTAAATAAATTTACAAAACTGAATACTTCAAACAAATGAGAGAGACAGCACGGAGAAAAATAAGTGAATAATCCTCAAAACTAAAGAAACGTACCTGATTATCCATTTATTTTCTCTGTCATAGCTCTCACGAATGTTAGAAGTCTCCTGGTTTCTTTTTTATTTAAAAAAAAAAAAAGAAGCAATGGAGCTCTTCCTTTCTGTGTTGCTTCCTTTGCACAGCACTGATGTACTGAGTAAGCATGGGAACACAAGTCCCATATGCATGCGCAGTACATCAGAAAAGCTCCAGGATACCAGAAAAAAAGTTTTTTTTTTCTTAAATAATGTCATTGTATAATAGCAATAACTGACTCTGTGGTGTGTTGTATTGAAGATTTATTTATGGTTGGCTTTATTTAATCACTCGGGCGAAACCACACCAACCGTGGGTAAATCTTCAATATATCACACCAACATTGTTGGTTATTGCTATAATATTCAACTTCCAATTTTGAACGAATCATTCACAACAATAAAACATTCAACATAAACAGTAATAAAGAACAATTATTTTGGAAGCAGTTATTATAGCAGACTTACCCCTCAACCTGTGCAAGAAATATGAACAAAGTCAAAAATAATGAGGACACAAAGGCCCAACAATAAAGACGATTTTTAAATATGGCTCTTATAAAATTAGAAGGTTAATATACTAAAAGGTTTTGAAATAGTGTGTATTTTCTGAAAGATATGAAGTCTGAAACATAAATATCAGTTATTATTTAGGGGCATCAGTTCTCAATGATTTGCCAGAAAACTACAGACTTTATGAGGGACTAACCAAAAATAAGAGAAGAAAATCTAAATATTCTAACGGAAATCTGGAGTGGAAAGCATGAGGAATTACTTACTTCTCAGTGTAAAATAATTAACTAAACTCTAATCCTGGAACAGGGTTCAATTGCTCACTCCAGATTAGGCAAAAAATTACAAGAAGGAAAGGAGGAAGCAAAAGAGGGGTTTCTTATACCAACAAACTTCACTTACTCTCCAAGAGTTGACATCTAAAAGCTTACCAAATTCCCAGAGTGGGAGGGGTGTTTATGTACCTAATACCCTTGACAAAGAGGCCATGACCCCACAAACCTGCCTATAAATAATGTCCACCCTCCTGGTTACCTCACTTCCTATCACAATGTCCCATAAACTTGACTCCCTCCTTTCTTATCACCAGACACACTCACTCTCTTCCTCAGATGTAAGCAAAAAAATAAATAACTAAATAAATAAATAAAGAACTGCTGTATTAGTTCACTAGCAGAAAACTCAAAGATACAGGAACACAGGCATGATGCAATGCCTTTTATTGAACTGGCAACATTTTTTTGCAATTATTCAAGCTTTCAAGTTTTCAAGCTGGTATGGGCATTAATAATAAGTACTGGAGCTGCTTCCTTGTAGAACGTTTAGTGCTGGCAGCACTTTTGTGTGCTGCAATAATACCTACTAGAAGTCTGGTAAAGTGCTAAACTAATAAGCTAGTAAAAGTGTAGGAGAGGAGAGAACTAGCAGCTCTAAGGGAAAAATTGAAGAACAGACTTTGGCACCACTCAGAAGTTTACAAACTGTCCTGGATATAGCAAATCTGTATCTGGACTAGACTAGTTATAGGAAAGGTGGGAAACAAGCGCATATGTGGGCTTTTAAACCAGAAAGTTGAAAGAGATGGAAAAAACTGCCAATAAGCTACAATTTCTGGCCATTACATATAATGTATTTATGTATATATATATATATATATATATATATATATATATATATATATATGTTTTTATTTATTTATATTATATATATATTTGCTGGCATTGTTTTCTGCTTTCTGATCTATTCTGAAACTGGTGTCCCTCCTATTCCTGTGGTGTTCTTAAAGTTGGTATAACTGGTCTATTAGTTTTTGTGTTATCTGATAGTTTCAAGGTTTGCTGATTTAAACAATAGTCCCTGTTTGTAAATTACTGCATACCATATGGGTAGTAACTCCAGAAATGTCACTTCCTTCTCACACTCACTCAGCCACTGTTCAGGCCACTCTGCCACAAGCCAGCACCCAATAAAATATGCAGCAATTCCTAGTCTCCCACTGACTTTGTCCATATCTGCAAATCATCAGAAGAAAGACAATCTTCTTACCAAAAAGAAATCCCATTAAACCTATCCTGAAATTCAGTTCTTTAACAAGATTTTGGTAGTCAGCACTAGTTTCTTGTACGTTCTGGTGCTTGTGCACTCCCTTCAACAAACTGGACACAGATCTGCTGAAAGATCATCCCATCTGTACCATCCCATCTGTACAAGACTAGCAAAGCAGCCCATATGGGCAGTAACTCCAGAAATGTCACTTCCTTCTCACACTCACTGTCCAGGCCACTCTGCCACATCCTACATTTAGAATTCAGTAAGCGTAGCAGTTCTCTTACTTGCTTAATCCTGATTTCTCCTTCCTACTGACAGCAGCATTTCTGTCTTGCAACTTGACCACCTTCTTCATGGGCAAACAAAACAAACCCTGTTCTGCGTTCACTTGCAAACCCAAACATTTCAACACTTTGCTTGGGCCCTCCAGCTAATCCCAAGCTAACTATTCTCCCAATTCCTGGAATAGCTCCATAAGCACGGCATCACTTACTCTGTTTCCAATTGTCCCTCTCTGATTATCAGAAAATCATCCAAATAGTGAACAGCCCTCTGTCTAAGGGTCTGCATCTCCCAAATCTAATGTATGTTAGTGTAAACTTCTCATACGTAGCATATGCCACTACACAAACCATTGCACAACTTTGTTGAAAAGATATTTACCCTCCTATTACATACATATTCAAGGACAGTTTGATTCTTGGATTTCAGAAGCCCAAAATCAGGTTTGATATCCAGTTTCAGTAAACCAGGGGTCCATAAAACATCTGATGAGCCTCACTCGATCATATATAGATGTGTACTGCACCTTTGTATCTTCCTTGTCTGTGAAATCCTTCAGTGATTTTTTTTCAGGAAAGGAATGGTGATAAATTATCCAGTAGACCACAGGTTTCATCTTGCTTATCAAACCCAGGAACTATCGACCTATTAGCCTGACGAGCCTGGTCTGCAAGGCCATGGAACGTATTATCATGGAACTCATAAACAAAAAAATTGGTAACCTCCAAACTCTGGATCCCACCCAGTTCGGTTTTGTGAAAGGCAGATCATGCCTCCTTAACCTGATCGACTTCTTTGAGGCAGTCACCAAAGCTGTAGATGAGCGTAAAGTGGTTCACACAGCCTACCTAGATCTCGCCAAGGCTTTCAACACCATCCCTCATTCTGGAATTATAGCTAAACTCACTAAACTATGTATAAATCCCTACGTCACAAGATGTGTTGCCAACTGGCTCACTGACAGAACCCACACTGTAAAAGTTGCAGACTCCAAATCTGACCTCAAAGCAGTGAAAAGTGGAGTACCACAGGGTTCAGTCCTGGGACGTCTCCTGTTTGCTATCTACTTCTCTGAAGTACAGGCTAACACAGAAAGCCTCTGTCTAATGAAGTTCACAGATGACTGCAAACTAGGAGCCATAGTCAAGTCCCCAAATGATGTGGACATCCTACAGAAGGGCCTCGCTGAGACAGATGCCTGGTGTCAGAGCCATGACCTTAAGATCAATGCCAAAAAGTGCAGTGTCATCCCCTTTGGTAAAAACTCTGTACCCATGAACTACCACATAGGCAGCAATCTACTTAACACCGAATCTGTGATAAGAGACTTTGGGACCCAGGTGGAGAGTAGTCTCTCGTTTGATAGTCACATCACCACAGGAGTCAGGAAGTCCTTCTACGTGGCACTCCTCATCATAAAAGAGTTCCCATCCAGGAAAAAAGAGGTCATTGTCTCCCTCCACTCGACACTCATTAGACCCATTATAGAGTACAACGCTCCTTTTGGAATGTACCTCACAAGACATCTGCAGCAGCTGGAAAGGCCACAGAAGTACCTCACAAAGAGGATTACTGGCAACAAACAAATGCCCTACACTGACCGTCTCAAAAAATTCCAGCTTTACTCCATAGCATATCCCCTACTCCGGGGTCATCTCTGCCTAACATATAAAGCTATGTCAAACCCAGAGCTGTTGGACATGCTACACCTAAAGAAATCCCAATCCCTCTGAGCTACATGCTCTAGGGACCTAAACCTTGTCACCCACAATAAACAGGACATGCTGGAGGGATAGATTCCTGTCCCAGAGACTTCCCATACACTGGAACAGGCTACCCATCTATGTCAAGCAAAGTTCTTCATTAGCACTCTCCAAGAAAAATCTTGATGAGTGGATGGGAAATAGGAAATACACCCCAGGGATCACTTCTGTGTCTCTGCTCGACAATGGGACAGGAAAATAACTTTCTTGGGTGTCGTAAGCCAGGGAACCTTGTTGGCTAGGCTTACGTAGGCCCTTGGGTTGATAGCCTAGTACCTACCTATGAACCTATGAATCCAGTGATCAGGAAAAAAAAAAAACAAGAAACAGAGGCACATACAAAATGGCCTAAAATTCTGCCTGCCTTAACTTCCTAATCAAGCAAGCATTGCACTAACTTTTTCTTACCCCTCACATACTTCATATTGTGCCCCAGTAAACTGTCCCGCCTTTCCCTTGTTCTAATGAAAAAAAAAAAATGCACAAAATCTTTTGCTTATTCCCACACTGTATTCTTATCAAAACTGTCACTCAATAAAGCCAGCACGATATGTGTTCAAAACACTGACTTCTCCTACTACAGTCTGCCTAATATTGTATTCTGCTTCAATGGAATGCAGTAAAAACACTACATTACTGAAAGCCGCATTCAGCAAATTGGAGATATACTTTCATGATGACATATATATAATATATATATATATATATATATATATATATATATATATATATATATAGCTATATATATATATATATATATATATATATATAGATATAGATATGTGGGTCTACTTGAAAAGACCGATAGCCCACTTACCCATAGATGACAAGACCAAGACGACATTGCCGAATTTTCTTTTAAATGAATCATCACATAATCGACAATTTTCCCAGGGAAAGTAAGTGGTCAATCAACTTTGGAGGTTTGCCCTTTTCCCCCACTATAGTGCGATCACGGAGTTGCTATGATTAGTGATGGGAAGTGTGGGGGGCCCAGCCCACAACACTGGGGGGGGGGGGGGCTCAAATTGCTTCCATGTGCTTTCTTACAATTGTTGGCCTTAACCAACAATTTTTCCAGGGAAGTAAGTGTATGTGATGATTCATTTAAATGAAGATTCAGTGATGTCGTCTCGGTGTTGTCATCTTCGGGTAAGTGGGCTTTTGGTCTTTTCAAGTTGACCCATATGTCTCTCTCTCTGTATGTATGTATGTGTATATATATATATATATATATATATATATATATAGTTTAATATATGGTTTAATATCAAAATCTTGAAATTTACAAAAAAAAAAAACATTCAGAACCTCGAACAGAAATGCTGAATCCAAAATATCATTTAGGTGAAATGTCGAATCTGCTGAATGAATTCAGCAGATTCAACATTTATGCTGAATAACGAATATGATGTCCATATAAAAGCTCAAGTGCGTGGAACTCCTACACTTCACATCATGTTTTTACAGGAGGGCAAGCCCCCCAGCATCCCCCTGTGGGGGGCTGTGCCCCCCACAACCCACTAACTATATATTCCAACTTCTAGATCACACTACAGTGAGGGATGAATGTCCCAGTCTGTACTGTACCGTTATCTCTAGTCATTAAATCCAGTGCATATCAGCACATTCATAGTGGCACTAGCTGATATGAACTATCAAGCATGTAACAGTCCACAACACAGCAGTCAGCCATCTGCCTTCCGATATCCCATCTGCAGAGAATCTGTAGTTGAGATTTTGACAGCTAACCATACATATATATATATACATTCAAGATTTTGACAGTAAACCATGTGTGTTTGTATATATATATATATATATATATATATATATATATATATATATATATATATATATATATATATATATATATATATATATATATATATATATATATATATATATATATATATATATATATATATATATATATATATATATATATATATATATATATATATATATATATATACATATGGATTCACTTCGGAATCTCAAAATTCCGAAACATTGAATGTCATATGATCGAGACCATATGGCCGATGTTTCGGAATATTGAAATTCCGAAAAAAAACCCAAAACAAAAGAAAAAACAACTAGTCAAACAATTATGCAGGGTGGCAAACCCTCCTGCACCCCCCACACCCCTGCTACATAAATATACCAACTCCAAGATCATACTACAGTGAGGAAAAGGGAAGTCTCCTGTTCCACGCTGTATGCAGATCTCCATTCAGAATTTCAAAATACTGAAACTTCGATCATATGGTCTCGACCATATGAAATTCAAGGTTTCGGCATTTTGACAGTCTGAAGGGAATCCATGTATATAATACCCAACTTTCATAACATCGAGCCAAGAACACCAAATGACCAAACCACCGACCGCTCAGAATATCAGCGTTTAACTTAAGATAAGTAACCTGTTGGCCAACCCGACAAAGAAACTGAAACTGTGCCCCCGACCCTCCCCCTAAGTCAATATACTAATTCAGAGATTGCACTACCATGGAGGTCAGGGGCAAAGGTCAGCATGCTGGCCAAGCAGTTACTTACCTTTAATTACACGTTGGTGTTCCAATCAGTCAGAGTTTTGGACATTCAGTGTTTTTGGCTCGATGTTATGAAAGTTGGGTAACAGATTTCTTTTATATGATGGGGATCCATATATGTGTGTGTGTGTGTGTGTGTGTGTGTGTGTGTGTGTGTGTGTGTGTGTGTGTGTGTGTGTGTGTGTGTGTGTGTGTGTGTGTGTGTGTGTGTATATATATATATATATATATATATATATATATATATACACATACTCATCCAAGATATCTACAGATGCACAACATAATTTCTCTGTAGGTGCTACATGGCTTGATATTAGTGGTAGGGGTCAATCTCCTGATAATTGTTTAAAAAATTTTATAAATTCTTTGCTTATAAAGGGTAGAGTTAGACTTTGTTGCCTCTACACCTTTGGGTCCAGGAGTGAGAACTGGCACTGATGCTGACCAGGTGGTGCAGTTACCCTTACCCATCTTGCACAAGGGATCTGAAGTGGTCATGGATTCAGAGAGGGAGGTCCCACCCTAGTCAGATGTGCATATTTCCACCAGGAGCAGCCTTAGGTCAACTGGTGCCCTAGGCAAAAGGGCTCCACTGTGCCCCCCACTACACTACCCAATGCCCCCATCCTGGTCTACCTACACCAAATAAATACTGGAAAAGCGCCCCTGCTAGAGCGGCACCCTAGGCAACCGCCTAATTGGCCTATGCCTGAGGCCGGCTATGATTCCCACAATTCTTGTCCCCCATAGCTACCTTCAGGTTCAATATTCCAAATCATCTGGCTCTCATATCACAGCACATGTTCCCTCTAAGGTGAAAGGTAAGCTTTTAAATGGAAGTTTGTATATATCTTCAGTCAAGTAGATAATGAGGGTATAAAGTGCATATTGTACAGTGATAATATGTGCAATAAGGACTTGATGGCAGCCATAGTGGCCATCGGGAAGAAGGTGTCAACCAGGACACTTGTGAAGAACTGAGTACTTGGTCTCTGATTTTTGTGGCATTTATGGCCATAATCATTGAGAAGGATCACACCCAAGCACTGCCTTTATTAACTTACTTTGTAGCTGTGAGGGAAGCAAACCATGTGAAAGGGGGTTTTGGTTGCTGATTTATGATTAGCACTTCAGGAAACTGAAAGCCCTTGATAGTTCCCACAGGTGGAAATCTAGGAACCCAGATATATGGCTCAGTTTTGTGATGGACAAGGAGGTGCCTACAGGCCTTGACGTAGAGGCTGCTAATACAAAAGGTATAAGAATTGGCTGGGCTTTCAGTCAAGGAAAATGTGTCTGACCCACTTAGAAATATAACCACTTAAGTTCAGGATGTAGGAAGGGTCATCCTGTTTCCAGATCTTGGGGCTTGTTGCCTAAGAGCTGGTGGAATTTTCTATCTCAGATAGATAGAGAGGTTGGTAAGGGGCACAACTCTTCCTTTTGTGCCCAGACACCTTTTTGTGGACACAAGGGGGGGGGGTTTGCGAGGGGACCCACATGTGCCACATCAGGCTTATTTCCCCATTTGTCTAGATAAATTATCCTGTTTGCTGTCAGATTACCTAGATCAAAGGGCAGCAGCCACCCTTATTAAAATTGTTTCCATAGGCTTTCCAATCCACTTCACTGCCTCATTAGATTCCAAGATAGTTAACAATTTGTCATCCACCAAAGGACATGGACACATTGTGGCCAGGTTATTAGAGAAAAAGTGGCCAACTGCAGTATAATTGATCCCTTTTCATCCCCTCCATCCATCCATCCTTAACCCTTTTTCCCATTTTTGCTCATGGGGATGAGGTGTCACTTTAGTTACAGTCATCTCAAGCCATCCCCTCCATGTTTTTTAATTAACATTTCCCCTATCGGCCTGGTTCCAAAACAGGAGGGTGAGTTCAGATTGACTCATCACATACCTCACCCACTGGAGGGTTCCATCAATTATTTTATCAACAACAAATTGACCAAAGTACACTACTTTTCTTTGGATCAGGTGACAAAAGTCATCCTGGGCTATATGGTC
This sequence comes from Protopterus annectens, assembly GCF_019279795.1. NCBI lineage: Eukaryota > Metazoa > Chordata > Ceratodontiformes > Protopteridae > Protopterus > Protopterus annectens. The sequence goes on along the minus strand of NC_056735.1, from coordinate 1,595,194,908 downwards.
CCCTGGATCTGTAATATGGATATTCAATCTTTCTATATTCTCCCAGTGAGACAAGATGATTGGCTTTATTTAAATCTTCACTTCACTGGGAAGATATTTTTTGACACTGCATTGTCAATGCATTGTTCTGTGGCTTGTGTAATGTTTGAAACATTTTGCACAGCTTTGCACTGGTGTTGGCAAAATGAGCCCTTGCCAGTCAGCAGTACACTACCTAGATGATTTTTTGATAGTGGGGAGGGTCAGGATGGTGCTTTTGGAAGGGATAACCATTTTCAAGCAGCTTTGCAGTGAGGTGGGGGAACGCTTGGCAGACAAAAATTCAGAGGGGCCAAGCTGGGTCCTGACTTTCTGGGCTTAGATGTAAATACCACTGATAACTCCTTCAAGCTTCTTCCTCACAAACTACAACAACTCTGGCAGTTACTTTAGAGATTTTTGTGTTCCAGCAAAGTACGGGTAGGAGATATCATGCAGTTACATGGTTTGTTGAATTTTGCCTGTAGGGTGGCTACTCCAAGTAGAACCTTCCTATGATTTGTGTCTGACTTGTTGAAAGGTAATAGGCCCAAGTACCACCTGGTCAGGCTGACCAGATGGGTTAAAGAGGACTTTTCATGATGATTTACATTCCTGAGCCAGTTTAATGGAGTTTCTTTTTGGCAGTCCCCTTGGACCACAACCATTGATCTTGAGCTTTTTACTGATGTGGCTGGGGGGTACCAGTATGCAGGGATACTCTATACTCAATTATTGGTCTAATCTGGGAGGAGTATAGAGCGGTAATAACCTCCTTTTTTCTGGATATAATCCCTTTACTTATGAGATGAACCAAGTAAAAGGCTTTTCTGGCCACTGCCTGTACATGATGGTCAAATGTGAGATTGTTATCGATCTGAGTACCCAGGTTTCTCACCACAGGTTGTGTGTTTAGGAGGTTGCCATTGATGTAGTAATCATTAGGGGCTGTGTTTCTGCTGAATGGTATGATGGTATATTTTTGTGCATTTAGCTTGAGGCCATGAATTTGGCATCAGTCATTAGTTGCTGTGAGACCCACTTGTAGTATGTTAACATCATTTGCAGAGTCAATGACAGCACCCGACCTACCTTCATCCACAAACTTGGGCAGCCACAGGACCGTTGTCTTTGCCTGGACCTCTGAAAAGTAGGTGCCAAACAGAAGGTGTCCCAGGACAGATCCCTGGGGAACTCCACTAGTGACAGGTCTGCAAATCAGAAGTGGAGGTGCCTATTCTGACGTTGCGGGTCCTGTCAGTGAGCCAGTTGGCCAGCGACCTGATGAGATAGGGATTAATGCCAACTTGTGTTAGCTTTTTAATGATTCCCAAGTGAAGATTGTGTCAAAGGCCTTGGCTGAGGCAAGGTAAGATGTATGTACTGGCTTTCCCTCATCCAGAGCCTTGGTGTCCATCACAGAGAAGTTAATCAGGTTCAACAAGCAAAATCTGCCTTGATGAATCCTAACTGGGTGGGGTCTAGTGATCGCAGTTTGTCTATGTCCTTGTTTATGAGATCCATAATAATACGCTCCATGACTTTACAGATCAGACTTGTCAAGATAATGGGGTCAGTTTTGGCACCACCTTTGTGCAAAGGGATGACAATAGTAGTTCTCCACTCTGCTGGAATGATGTGAAGTGGTTTGGACTTTGGTTTGTGTGGTTCCCTGGCCTCTACATTCACTACTTGTTGTACTGCTCGAATGAGAAGGTGCAGAATACAGCCTGGGGTACTATCAGGTCCCATGGAAGCTGTGCAGTTTGCTTTGGATATGGCCTTTAACACTTGATCTATGGAGCCCAATTTCTATGATTTAGACAATGTTCATTTAAATATCATGGGTTTGATTTGTTTAATTTGAATATGATCATTGCCATTCAAAAATGTTTCAAAGTTTAACTTGTTTTCTTTCATAACCTAGAATTTATTTGTGAGGTCATTGATTTGGGGGGAATGACATGGTGTGGCAGCAGCCTTACCAATTCACCTCCATTGTGTCAGCAGCCTCGGCTCTCCCCTAGATGGACCCAGATTTGACCAGTGCCACATCAAGGGGTATGTGGCTTGTAAGTATGAGTTAAATGGGTTTGCCACCAGGTCCATATCAGGTATACACACTCAGTTTTCTTTGAGGTGGCAGCCAGAACAAGTGTGTGTATGCCAACCAGCTTGAGGTGATGGTTTGATGGTGTTTGTTGATATGTTACATATGAATTACTTATGGCATCACTATTGGTTGTCCTTATTTGATATTTAATAAATGGTCTCAATTTCATTCTGGTGGGGTTTATGACTTGGTTCAGTGGGCAACATTTATTTGTACATCTTCTATTCCCCTAATTATACAGACAGATTTTCATCAGCTGTCTCATTCATCTGTAAGAAGACAAACTCTGGTATCTTGTCTATGAAACAGTTTGGCGTGGGGGACACATATACCCACCATTGATAAGAAACCTTCTTTTGCTCAGGGGCCTCAAAGGTGTGCATGTTTGTAGTAGACAAAAATCCAAATATTTAATAAAACCAGATTTTTAAAAGAAAAGCAACAAATATGGAGTGACAAACATGTTAGTAACAGCTGTACCACTGCTATATGAAACTTTCCTGGGTGGTGGAGCATGAGAAGGCACCTCTCAATTAAGATATCTTGTTATGTTAAGCATATACATGAGTGTGCTTCCTTCTTCAGAGAGAGACAATGCATAACAACAAATCATAACATATGAGTTGATTTCCAGGCAATCATTTTCATTTATATCAGATGAACAGTTTCACAATTCTTAAGGGAAGATATATTTACAGGTACCCTCTACCACAGCCATGATAAAAGCTGTCCTATCCCAAGGCTGTACATCTAAATTGCTAGTGTTTTCTGAATCTTTATGTACTTGTTTATGTGGTACCTACCAAAATATAAGGCCTTGAGCTGTGATAGATGTGATTCAGCTTTTGATTCCTTCATCCTTCATTTCCTTCCTGTGTGACTCATTTCCTTCCTGTGTGACTCATTTCCTTCCTGTGTGACTCATTTCCTTCCTGTGTGATGTTGAGCAAGACATTGTCTAGAATGTATCATATAACTGGTGTATCTAGAAGCAAAAATGGTAGTCCTGTTATTTACTTTTTACAGTTTTCATTGACTTGGTGAGACAAAGTAATTAAAGAGAAGACAGTATAAAAGGAAAGATTTAACTTACATGAAGGATAAATAACTGCACAGCTTGCTCAAACTAAAGTTATTTTTGTCCTGCAATTGTTCAATGTAGACATGAATTGAAATCACTTTGCTGCAGAGAATAATAGCAAGAATCTTAGCTGTGTTAGCCATCATCATTGTACAGGGAGATAAAGCCCTGACAATAGCGCAGGTAACCTGAATGTGATTAGTGGCAAATGCTCCTGTAGGGGTTGGCTGAGTGGGTGCTGATCACTCATTTCCAGCTTGGCCATCCTTGGCAGAGGGAAGCAGCTCTTCCTTACCACTTCACTGACAACACTATGCATTGTACTTGTGGATTATGTGTCTAGGGAGCAAGTACAGTCTTTGTAAAAATGCATGGACTAGAGAATTCAGGATGCGCAGACATACACCTTGTGATGGCAGCATGAAAATGAGCTAGAGGATAAGCCAAGAGGTGGGAAACACACAAAAAGAGGAGTTCAGGCTACTGAATGGGACTAGCAAGCTGGTTCCCTCACTACCACCCAATGCTTACCACTGCAGGAATGGCAACACAAAGATTCCTTATCAGGAATGGATTCCTCAATTAGCTTTGGAATGTCTGACCCCCACCACTGCAGAAAAAGTGGGCCAACAGAGTGCAGGTTGAGGAGCTACTGGGCAAGGTCCTGCAGGGAAGAAAAAAAAACTTTGTACAGTTGGGGTGAACTTGACTGAGGTGATATGGAATATGTTACCTGACAGTGAATTTTTAGGGATGAAATCAGCCCAGGGCATGGAATTTGAGAGGTAAACGTTAAGATTCCAAACCAATCATTTTTGTCTTTGAGGCTTTTAAGAACAGACCTGTGCAATTTAGGCATGTCAGGATTGCAAGAAAGGATGACTGTAAAACTAGTATTGATCATGAGCAAATCAGAAACATTGACAATGGATGAGGAGTCTTGTGCATACTTAATGACTATGGCATTATCTCTGTTGAGTATAATATTTGGTCATAAAGATTGTATAGAGAAGTGGGCCAAACACTGAGCCTTGAATGACACACCGTTGGCAGCAGAGGATTGTATCACCATTGCTGAGCTCCATTTCATCACTTATGACCTGTTCTCTAAGTAGTCAGTGTACCATTTAATAGCACTTAAAGAGAATACTATATCCTTGAGATTCTGAAAAAGATTGGCATGTGATACAGTTTCATAGCACCTAAACCTTTGCATTATAGAATTATGTGCACCTGATTTCATTATGCCACAAAAAAGCAAACAGATGCACCCCCTTGTCTTTTTCTTCTGTTTGATTTGTTATAACTCCTACATGACATTCTCATACATAGGTCCCTACAGTGATTTATACTCATTTGGTTAGTGTTTGTACACTGCATAACTACTGAGTTGTGCACTGTGTTCTGCTACCAGTCTAAAGTTATAGGCCAGCAGTTCTGAATGTCTTTTTCACTTACCTAATATCTATAACTCACTGTAAAACTTTCCATAAATTCATACCATCATATAGCGTGGTAAACATTACTAATAATCTGATTTTTCCAAATATAATTTCAAAGCCATAAATTGGTCAGTTTGTGCTCTTGGCAAACACAGAGTGGTTTCATTCACAGCATGAGGCTGAAGCCATAAAAAGTTTTAAAAAAAAGTTTTTATGAAACTGTAACTTTAGTGAAGAGCTTAAGCAAGTCCTCATAAATTCTCATAATCTCATTACCAGTGTTCAGGCCTAATGGCCATCCAAGGACACTGAAATATTAAATTTGTCATTATAAATGTCATCTCCCATCCAGGAGTCAAATTTATGTTTAAATGAAGTCAAGCTTGGAGATAATCTAATCTCAAATGGTAGTAAATTCCATAATGTTATATTTCTATACAGGATGAATATATGTTTATAAAGCTGAATTGAACTGTTTTGATGTCATAAATATAATACTCAGAACATCCTCCCAATTTATTAGAGTGCCCATTTTCTTATGCTATTAATGTGATTAGCAATTGAAAAATCAGAAGGAACAAAAATACTCAAATCCTTATAGATGATAGGATTTTTTGTAATATATCATCTCCTAATTTTAGACAGAATTTTAGCTCAAGTCTACCAAAATACATTATTAGATATTTATATGTGCTAAAGTTCAAATTAACCAACTTTGCCCAGGAAGAAAATTGTTTTAGAAGGAGAGAAATGTGTGAGCTGTGACCATTAGTGTTAATGATGAATCCAATCTTACAATTGTTGGCATACTTAGAATGCCAGCATTGAGTATTTAAAAGGCTTGTTGATAAAACTAAGTTAAACATAAGTGGCCCTAAAATGGGGATGTGTAGAACTCCACAGCTTACTGGTAGATAATCAGGTTTACAACCTTTAACTTAGACACATTGAAGTTGTCCTGGTAATCATTTATTGATCCAGTTAACTATAAAAAGACTAATAACAAATTTCACTAATAGAAAATTGTGAAAAAGTGTTTTGAAAGAACTTGTCAAGTCAACACAAATAACTCCATTTGTTAATGATGCATCCAAAGCCATTAATTCTTAGTAATACATTTACACAAGGCTGGTCAATGTGGATGTACCATGAGTAAACCCATGCTCATGTAGGTCATAATACCCAGATCTATTATACTCATTCTGTAACAACAGCGAAATATATCTCTCAAATCATTTAGTCAAAATGGGAGTAAGACTTTTAGGCCTATAGTTTATTAAATATGTTTTGTCCCCCCCTTTTTATATATGTTTAATTAAATACTTTTATTACCAAAAAGTGGCCACTAAGCAATTAATTATAAATTGACTGCAAAAGAAAAGCAGGGGTATCAAGTAAACCATGAGTCAGAATTGTAGAAACTGGTCAGCCCCATAAAGGGCTTATTACCAGCCTTTTTTAATGACTCCAAAATTGTTTGAGCAGAAAATTGAAGACACTTAACTTGCAAAGTTGGAACAAGGGTTTATTCAGTACTTCTACCTCTATCAGATAACTGATTAAAACTTATTAAACTCTTATGCAATTACCTTAAGATAAGTTATTACATTTCCACTAACTAAAGTTCCAGTAATCAAATCTCTTTTAGTGGACATTTAGTTAATACACTCATAAAAGTGTTTGATACATTTGTTTCATATTGGGATTTCTTATGTTTCAACTCAATATTAAAGTTTTTCGTTATAAGGTTAAGTTTCTGCTTAGTAGTTAATCAATCTTTACATTGAAACTCAGAGTATCATTTTTTTTTCTTTATGTGCATTTTATACAGGGAAGAGTCCCACCAGTACGGCAACTTTCAGGTCTTATTAAATTTGTCTAATGTTACGCTAGTCATAGAGCTTTGCCAAATATTTTCCAGCTGAATGCATCACCTGTCAGACAGTGGTCATGATTTATCTTCCCAGTATACTAAATTTAGGGTTCCTATTAGATGACTGAAGATGCATTCTTTCGAATGTGTATTGGTCGAACTTAAAATAATGAAAAGGCAAAATAGCAAAGTGGCTTTTAAGCAAATTCTTTCCCAGGGAAAGAATTTGCTTGTCCGTTTCCATTACTCTGCGATCTTTGGCACTGTAGTGCAATCTCGGAGTTGGAAAAAAATCGCTGTTCTGAGCTTTAGAAATTGTAAGCTTTCGCTTACATGGGGTCGATTATTCATCATTTGCTTTTTTAAGCATTAGATGATTTAATATAGACCCTAAATTTATGTGTTTATGTTCCCTTACTTTTTTATAATCCAAATTTTTTAATTAAATTTTATAATCAAAGTAGTTGTGAATGAGCTAAAGAAATATAAAAAAGTTATAGAAAGTGATCATAATTGCTCATTGCAGATAATCAATAAATCAAGTTCCAGCCTAGAGTTCCTAACTCACACTCATATTACAAAAAGTAAACCTATACAGATAAACACCTTAAATTATGCAACTGCTATTTATATATACCCATCAGATTAGAATTGATTTTATTTTTTATTATAGATTGTGCCACAAAACAGACTGTACTACAGCAGCTGCTCCTTGCACCCCACCCTAGCTGCAGTACAGCGCAGTTCCTGCATTCTGTTTGCATTTTTCATTAGTTGTCATTGTGCATATTTGACCTGTGGCAATGATTGACATATACATGCCATCTTTTTGTTTCTATTACACTGTTTATATCCATGTGACTATACAAACAGAAGAAAGAAAAACAATGGGACTCTCTATTTACTGCATTTATTACCTAACAATTATCTGCCCCCTTCTTCCTCCTCTCGTTGTTCCATGTAGCCCATGCGCCTTAAATCTTGTACTCCACTAGCCAGTCAAGGAATTCTTCCTCTATGTCACCACTTTATCTAGGAAGTACAATATCCTTATGCCTGAGCTAAAAAAATTTCCCAGAAATCCTTGCTAGGTACATCTTATTCTTCCTGTATATCTTCTGCCCTTACTTTAAAGTTTCATGCCATCATTAAGTAACATCCTTTTCTTAATCATACATATCAAATCTTCTTTCGCCAGGCCCTTTGGAAGGTGAATATTGTCAAAGCATTTTCAGTCTTGGTATCATGCTGATTTCCTTATCTTGTATACTGCTTACAATTCCTATTTACTTCTGTTACTGTGACCTCCAAAATTGCAAAGAGAATTCCAGGTGAAAATTCATCAAGACGTTTATGAAATTGCAATAGTACTCCAGTCTTCCCTCAACTTACATTCTCACATTTAGGGGAAAGACAACTAGTGTAAGCAGTTCTTATGTTCCTAATATCAAGACAGGTTCTTGCATTCAGGAAACAGTCCCACTTCATCTCCTGCTTCTTTTCTGCTGTTGTCTCTTTCTTTTGAGTTATTTCACTCTGTCATTCTAGCTTTTTGTACTGGGTTAAGCTAATACACAAGGAGTCCAGGGTACAATGCACTATTATGTTTTTTATCATTGATATCAATCACACATGCGTATGTATGTACACATACACATGCACATGTACACACACTCACACACACACACACACACACACACACACACACACACACACACACACACACACATGCAATGATACACATATGCACACACTTCACAAACATACTTTTTAGCTACAATGTTGACTACTTTCATGTGAACGTATGATCAGTATTCTTGTAAACAAAAGTCATTACAAAGCTTATCTCACAGCAATATCACCAGTATTTTCTTTGTATGCTGTTCATGTGTATATGTCCATGTGTGTTTGTGTGCATGTGTACGTATGCACGTGAGCACGTGTTTGCATGCGTGCAAGCACAATAGTGTTTTGTGTGCAATAGATGCATATGTATCTACCTATCATTGTATGACAGCTCTAAATTCTTCCTCCTGACTTACCCCACGTGTCTGTTTTCATTATATCTGCAACAGTTCAGCATGGACAATAACTGTGTTAATAATAGCAGACATAAAAAATAAATGTCCTTAATTTATTCTCTCCTTCATCAGCCTAAATAAAATGAGCTGACAATCTTTTTACGTAGTGCAACAAATGATATCAATGAATTATTAAATACTGTATTTACATCACTGATAAGTGCAGGCTGTCGGGCAAAGCACATCAGTAATATAATCCAGTAGCCTTACTCAGTTATGAATCAAGCAGAATTGAAGTGAGCCTGAAGGAAAATAAAAATGTACTTGAATTAATGCATAATTTCAGTATGTTATAACGTTACCATCTAAGATGCCATCCTTATTCGATATTCAAGAAGTCTGATTAAATTCTGCTTGCCATGTAGGTTCTGTATGTAGTATGCATGTCAGAGTTCAAAAACAGTGTTAGGAACTGTAGTTTTTAACTACTTCTAGGGTATATGCTTGTTAGAAATTTAATTTTGAATGATCACAGTTATGATGGTAGGTGATATATGTACGATAACAACTGTAATGCTGTTTGATATACACCCTATTGTGTTCATCATCTCATAATATTAAGAGTCACATGTGACACGCAGAAGGGCTGCTGTTGGAGAAATTGCTAAAAAAAGATCATACTTCAAGATAAATTTATATCTTCAACACAGATGAGAACTTAAAAAAGGAAAATATATATTTGAAGAACCTGGAAGTGATCTGGAAATGAATAAAGATTCATGTAGCTGAGATATCCTCTTTCCACCAAAAATTAAGCAATATCTGCCCTTATATAGGGCTACATACACTGCCAGGTCAACCACCATCTTCCTACCAGTCCCAAAACGATTCCAACTATCCACTGCCGCAGATATATAAAAATGATGAAAACACACCATGAATAATATTCCTCTCATCCTCTCTACCTCATGATTAAGGTCTGATTTAGGATGAATAAATAAATGAGAGTGGACCCAAAACTGTGCACACACAATATCTGTCATTTGTCAGCTGGCTGTGGAAGAGAACAGGAGGCTGTGTCAGTTTGTCAAGTAGAGCAGGTATACAGATGCTAAACTGGTAAGCATTACTGTAGCTGGAACAACAATGATTATATGGAAAATATATATATATTTTTTTATTTATTATTATTTTTACTATTATATGTGTGTGGATTAAGGCAAGAAGGCATGTGGAATATCCCTAATATGTCAAAAAAAATCTCAGTTTGGAATATGTGTTTTTTTTTCTAAGAAAAGAATCTACAGACACAATTGTACCCTATGCTTCTTGTGCAAAAAAGGTGCCAAGTATAGCAACAGTGCTTTTTGTAGGAACATTTCCTTCAAGCCATGCTTGGGCAATAAGAGGATTAAAAAGGATTGTTCACTCATACATTACATGCCAGTGAATTTGAGTTTGCAAATTTGGGTGATGGTCCTGAAATCCTAAGGGCTTATATATTATCTTATAGAATGAGTAAAATACTTGCAGCAGTACTTTTTACAGTATTCAGTATGATAAGATGTTACTTCAGTTGTTATTTTAAAGCACAAATTGCTATCACCTTTTCAGACTGTGTTTCTATGTTTGACAAAAAGATAGAACATGATGAAAACATTATATTGATTTTAAGGGAAAGAAGATTAGTAGATCTGCAGAGGGCAATTTCTCTGTATTTGATGCTTGAGTGAACCCACATAAATGTGCCACAAAGAATTAATGTCACTCATGTCCCAAACTGGACACTGTTTCTATACTGATATCTGTAATAATCGCAAAACAGAGTAGAAGAGAGTATTTTACTAAATCATACATAATTGCTTGTGTTTGTTTCCCAGACATGAACCAACTGCAGAGCTTATGAAGTACTGTTGACAGTAACTGTATTTCAAGTGCTTGTTATATGCTTCATATTATACTACTGACTAGCATCCATACACCATGAAACATAAACGCACTCAAGTACATAAACAGCTGCAGACACTCTAGCAGCTAAATTTCAGTAAAATTTTCACTGAAAGGGAATGTGTATAAAGACTGCTTTGGTGATAGAATTAACCTAAAACAGAGCTGATTTCCCAGTGAGGGAGAATGAAATTAAATGAATGATATAAACCAAACTAGAGTTAATTATCCAGTAAAGGCAACTTAGATCTAAGTGTTCATTTTACAGTTATCTAGAATATACTGTACGTTAAGATAATTCATCACACAATGCATGAAAAATGAAGAACTTCATCTGAAAACATCTGCACTGTCACAAATGGGCAGAGATAGTATAGCTGAAACACTGGAGAACATGAGGTTCCTAAATTATCAGTTAGAAAAGGAATGTTTGTAAAATACTTTACTACTAAACTTTCAAATATTTAATAGTATATTCTTAGGAAAGTACTGACCTGCATAACCTTATGGAAACAATAATATTGTGAGAAAATTTGGTGGATAGGGAGGACAACAGCTGTGACATCCACTGTGTCATTATCATTTTCGACAACTATGCCCTCAAAATATGCATGACAATGATACAGGTTATTTATCCTGAATATAATTCTTTTATTTCAATCCTGAGATTGTCAGTTTTGTCTAGTAATAATCTATTTCTATATAATAGCGTATTTGATGTGACATTATCTGTGCAATTATGAAAGGATTGAGCAATGTTCAAGGTGTAACTACTGAGCCAAACTTTCATAACTTTATAATAGACACCAGACTGATAACTGAAAATTAAAGCACATAGTCTCTGTTTCCTTAATGTATTCTGTGCTAAGCACCATTGCCTTCATTCACTGTATTATGCTTTTTTTCATGCTTTAGCTCAGGCATTGGGCCATGCTCAGGCAGTTCTTCATCCTTGCATGGTACCCAAAACCTCAGCTGTTTAGTAACAGCGGCAGCACACAGTATTTCTTCTAAAGCTTGGTTTTGAGGACTGATTGGCAAGAGGGAGCTCTGTCAAGCATGGTCTGTGACAGAGCCATGATGTAGTCTGAGCCCTTAATTACCCGGTGGATGTTTCAGTCCTGATCCTGTATGTGCATAAATTCTAAACAGTAAACAGTTTGGTGAACCTCCTGTTCCATTGTTCCTGCACTGTTATATAACACAACATACCTCTCTGGCTGGCACTACCTTAATTTGGTTTGTAGAGATTTCAGAAAGCTGACCATTTGCAACACTTGCATCTAAGTGTAGAGATGGTCTCACTTTGACAAGACTGCACACTTCCTGGGCCTGAGACAGGCACATTCACCTTTAGCTTTACATTCATTTCATAGGAAGCCACACCAATATTAATTTCTGCTTTAATCACACCTCCAGGCGGTAACCATATCCCTCCAAGATTAAACTTATGGTGTTATGGAAATATGCTATCTGTTTGTTAGGCTGTTATTGTCCCCATTGCATCAAAATGAATTCTGGGTAATCTTCTAATAGAATACTCTTCACCTGCTGAAGACATTTATCATTATACAGTTTGCAAAATCAGCAATCCAATGATTGCCATACCATAGTGTCAAATGCATCATGTCTTCCTGTTACCCTCTAAAAAGAAAATTTCTATTTACAGCACATTTATTTCAGAAATCTATAGTCTGCAGAACAATTATAAGTCCTAAGTCATAAAATCATGTTGTGATTCAGGAGGTATCCACATCACCCCAGGGCCAAGCATCTCAATAATACTCAACTCCTTTAGTATTAAAATTAAAAACAGCAAAATACCCCACTTAAATGCTGTTAGTATAGTTAACAGAATTAAACTGAATCTGGACCACTCAGTGTAACCCTGATATTATACTGATTTTGGAAATATATGTTCAACTAAACATAAAGCAATGTCATGTGTTTCAGGAATGACAGACCAGTTACCAAAATGGCAGATACATTTTAATGTTAGCAGGACTGAATAGTAAGTTTTTAAAAGAAGATAATAAAAAATGGCATGTAGCTTGTAAATATTTGAATGTTAGAGCATATATAAACCTAGAAAAAATTCTCTATGGCCAAACCTCTATATATATATATATATATATATATATATATATATATATATACACACACACGCATATTCATGCATTCCAGAGGATTCAGAAAGAAGCCTTCTGTAGAGGTAAGAGCGGAAGCCAAAAAAGACCATTTCCATGATGTACGAAAATGTGATTGAGAGACTTGTTAGCTACAATGAAGAAAGATCTCCTTAGCTTATGTGCATGTCTTTGAATCACCCGTACTAACGCAAGCGCAAATTAGCACTTTCCTCTGATAATTACAACTGGCTTCCCATGCATCATGTTGGCACAGACACATTCCCTCATTCACACTCTAAAACACATGCACATTCATACAGACACACACACACACACACACACACACACACACACACACACACACACACACACACACACACACACACACACACACACACATGCACACACACACACACACACACACACACACACACACACACACACACCTGCACACACACACACACACACACACACACACACACACACACACACACACACACACACACACACTGATAAACCCTTCTCTATCCCTTAAGGTAAAGAAACTTTAAAATGTTTCCTTTTCTTTTTGTCCTTGACTTCATGTTGTTTGTCCGGTTCACCATGATGCTTGACCTATTGCTCTATTAACTTCTTCAGCAAGCCCAAATAATGCTTTAAAATTCTGCCTGGTGTGTTACTCAAAGTGTAAAGTGGCATCATTCTCAAACTGTCCCTGGTTTTAAGGAATGCTACTGTTGCTATTACCTCTTATACATGCCCCACCCCTTGTAGCTCAGGGATCATTGCAATAAATGAATAATGCCTTAGACTGACGCTTCTGTATCAGTGGTGCACAGTTTCAAACCCCCCTGCCATGTTAACATTTTTTCAGAGCCTTAAAGTAATATTTTAGGATAATCCTTGGCATGTAGAGGTAGTGCAGGCCTATAACACTCTCCTGACGAGGTGTATGAGAGTTGCACCACTTTAACTTCCTTTAAGGTACAATATATAGTATACCTGTTGTCTTGACTTCCTCTTGCTGCACAGCATTTGTGCTGCAAGACATTGTTCTTTTTGCTTTCTTAAGTGCTTTTAAGATCCGATCTAAAGAGCTATCTCTGGTGTTTATCCCCCCCACCACATAGTGCAAGATTTTCTCATTAACTTAGGGAAATAAGGATGAGTGACTGCCTCCTCTTACACAAATTCATACATTCATGAATACACACATACACACACACACACACACACACACACACACACACACACACACACACACACACGCAGGCATGCACGCAAACATAGTGCCCCCCACTAGATTACACTGACAGGTACATGCATGCATTCACCTGTACAATAACATGCACTTACCTTACCTTTTCCCGTACTGTGACCATCCAAGTATACACATACATAATTGCTTGTGTTTGTTTCCCACACATGAACCAACTGCAGAGCTTATGAAGTACTGTTGACAGTAACTGTATTTCAAGTGCTTGTTATATGCCTCATATTATACTACTGACTAGCATCCATACACACACACACACACACACACACACACACACACACACACACACACACACACACACACACACACACACACACACACACACACACACACACACACACACACATACCTCATGCCACACATCTCTCTGTTTACAATCTTTCATGTGTACAACAAGTTCACACCCTGTGATAACCTTTCTGAATCAGCCCCATTAACACACATTCTTTTATTCTGCTAAAGCAAGACTAGTTTTCTGTCTGGTTTCTGGGAGATGACTTTGGCAGTAAAAGCTTTTTCCACTTAATTGTTCTGGTTCTGATTTTTCTCTGATTTTGTACCTTCTACTGCCATCTACAAGACCTTGCATGTGTTTGGTTGTTTGTTTCAGTTTGGACAATTTCCAATTCTCCTAACCTGCACATCTTTGGGATATGAAATTGTAGTTCCAAGAAACATCCAAGGCATACACAGGAAATATGTGCAGACTTCACATACATGCATCCCTCTCAGGAATCAAACTCCCAGAATGGGCACTGTGAATCAGAACACTAAATGCTGTATTAATGTGCTGCCCCTCTTTAGGAGATATGAGTTCCATTGCTAAAAAAAACACATTTATAACTACTACCAATAGTCATAAAATGCAACTCTGACTAACTATTGATCACATTTGGTACAATCTTTACTCAGCCAAGTCAACAGTGTATCCTAGGCAGACCTCTCAACCTTTTAAAACAAGAAATCTGGACAAAGCCAAAAATAATGCGGTGGCAAAGGCTCACAAAATAGGAACATATTTTAAATATTGCTCTTATAGACTTAGAAAGTTACTAGAATAAATGGTTTGATGTTAGCAAGCATTTTCTGAAGGATATGCAGTCTGAAACTCAAATATTAGTAATTATTTAGTGACTTCAGTCCTCAATGATTTGCCAGAAAACCCCACATTTTATGAAGTACAGACTAAAAATGTAAAACAAAAATCTGGGCAGTTGAGACCTATGATCCTAGGTGAGCTTTGACAGACAAGAAGTGACAGAACTTCTACTCTTTGTAACTTGTCCACAACCCTTGCACAGGGATACGACCATGAAAATATCCACCCAGAATAGCATGAATATTTATCAGTTGTATTTTTACCCATTAAGAAAAAAATTGTGTTCTCAAATTAAGAATGTAGGTGCAACAAAAATCACTACACAGCTTTTATTGTACTTAAAACAATGTAATCTTCCTTGTTAACTAATGGAGATAAAATGGTTACAACAATAAATGGCTGTAGACAGCTTCAGATTAAATTAAATAAATGATAAAACCTACTTGGAGTGAGGCAAATTTGCAGGCCACTAACCTATCTGAAAAAGAGCTGCAGAACAGAGACAAAATTAGCAAAGACAAGTAAGCTGGAAGACAGACTTTCACATGTTGAAGTAATCTTATAACCTATATGACTGATGTAAAAATGTATCAGTTTTGAGATGATAATACTCTGTCTTCAAAATAGTAATCCATAAAAAATATCATTAGACTAGGTGACTGTAGAAGAATGAATCTATGTAACAGTCAAGCAAAACACTCCTTTAAAATTTTGAACCCCACATTTTACATAGCATTTACCTGTCTGACATAGTGACCTCCTCTTCTTCCTTGAAATCTTACTCTAATTAACAACAAAGTCTCTAACTCACTGTATTAGCTTCTTATTGGCATCATAAATTATTCCACAGGTATGGAATGACCGCTTACTAGTACCATTAGGTAAAACTTCAGCTCTTAAAATAAAATATGATGGTATTCCAGTTCCCCTACTCCCATTAATAACACTGAAAAAGAGGTGTGTTTCTTCTAACTAAATCCTGACTTCCAGGATTTGGATACTACAAAATTAAAATTTATCAAATGCCGGAAGTGCCCATTGCAAAATTGCAACATCCTGGAACATAAGTGAGACTCTGTATTTCTGCAGTTTATAGAGATATTTTTAAAAGACTTGATAAGTACTGTAATTTTTGTCATTAAGAACTCCACACAGAAAAAGAAAATAATTCAAGAATTACTTTTTCTCTGCATTTTCACTAAGAAGTAAAATACCATAGAAACAAAAATACATAAATAAAAGAAGTGTTTGTAGAAGAGTAAACATGTCACCTAGTGTTATGGAGTATGAACCTGCCCAACCAGCAATGTATGTGCTCTGACTCTACGGTCACAGAATATCATACTCGGGTGTCATACTGCATTTCACGAAAGCAGAAGTGTTCTACTCACTCTCTTGTTTATGCTGCTTATGTACCCCTGAACTAAGAATATATCTGTGGGGGATATGGGGGTTCAGCTTCCAGAATCGATGTAGGATGCTAACTCGCTATTACAACATATCCCATCTTCCTTTTTTAATTGGATGCTTTATTATTTTATAACAACATAAGAAACCAATAAACAGAGGCAAAATAAAACATGATGATATAAGGACAATGACAATCACTCAATATAACAACCAAACTAGTAAGCGATAGAAATAAGCTGTTTACAATTAAGTACAGAGTCATACCCTTCCCCATTAGCATTTGAAAAGGTTCTGTTTGTCTAACTAACTTGTCAGGCACTACCGATTGCAAAACCAAAAGCTTTTGCCTCCTTTATAAAATAAAAAATGTCACTGAAAGCCCTTTGCTCTTTGGCAGTCCCAGTACATATGCAAGATGTCTGACTTCTCCATGCCACAGCTCCTTCAAGAATCATATCATAGCTTCCTTTCTTTAGCCAGTTTTCATGGTGTAAAGTATTGCTTATGGACTATCCCTAATTTTATACCGTCTAGAGAACACATGTATATTGCAGCATATTTAATTCCAATCATTCTGATAAGGCAAAACCTCCTCATTTTAATTCCATCCTTTCTTACTTGATCCATTTTTGCCACAGTGCACTGCATTTCAACTCCCCTTCCATTTCTAATCAGGCATCTCACTTATCTTGACATATGAGCAAGCCACACACTTTTTTTCTATCTATTAATATCACAGCCATTCGAAAGTAAACATGAAATAAAAATATTTCTGTTTATCTTACTACATATCCGAAAAAGGATATACAAAAATGTAGTCTTAGCTCAGACAGACTATAATCTCATTATGGGCAGGTACCAATCCTCACATAGCTTGAGGCACAAGACAAAAATGAAGTACACCAGTTTACCTCTGTCTCAGAATCGGTGCAATACCATTGAGTCTCAACCTGAATGCTTCACTGGTTTTAAGATATTCAGTTTACCCTGTAAGTAACTTTTCTTGGAGCACTTTTTGCTACTCAGACATAAAATCAATAAATCTTCTATTCAGTATGACCTTCATTCACAATGCAGGAAAAATATTATTTAGTAAACCACTGGCAGAGCTGAATAACTTACAGTGGGCTTTAGAAAATTTTACAGCCAGTGCCCAGAACTGAGTACCAGTTTCTTAAATCATTAGAGAATTTTAAACACATTCAAAAACTCAGTGCAATATTTTATGTCTTCCTTGGCGGAAAGGATTAAGGAGCTGCAAACAACCTGTTTCCTGTGGCCCAGGGTTTGATTCCCTCAGCCTCTATTACTTAACTTTGTGACTCTGAGAAAATCACTTAACTAGACAGCTTTCCCAGGCTAAATCTCAAAAAGGTCCATGGAGATTTGTGCTTTACCCTGGTTAATAAATAAAATAATTGCAAATACAAATTTTGTGTGTACATTTCACTGTTCACTGTTGTTTTTAATTGCCCTTTCTCTCACTGTTATTGCTGTAAGACTGTCTTGAAATTGCCTTCAGTAAGGGATTTCCAGCTAGTTGTTTAATTGGTTTGTGGTAGCAGTGCACTTATGGGCCTCTTCTACTGTGTTTTGACATTAGGAGGACTAGGTTTATTCATCGTGTTGCAGAAGTTATTTTCCTGGTCTGTCTGAGTTGGGAAATACATAAAAGGAATGGTAATGTCGACATTTTATTGGCCAGCGGGCTCGTTTGTATT
Organism: Protopterus annectens; assembly: GCF_019279795.1. NCBI lineage: Eukaryota > Metazoa > Chordata > Ceratodontiformes > Protopteridae > Protopterus > Protopterus annectens. The sequence continues at coordinate 1,595,176,778 of NC_056735.1, read as the reverse complement.
CTGTTTTTTCTTTGCTGCTATAAATTTTGACCATGTGGTTGGGCTAGAAGTAGCCTGGCTAGCTCAATCAGTAGAGCATGAGACCCTTAATCTCAGGATTGTGGGTTTCAGCCTGATGTTGGGTATGTCTCTTTTAGGAGAAAACCATCAGCACTGAGCAAAACTCAGAATTATATCTTTCAGACATTAAGAAAATGAAAACAATTGTGTATTTTATGGCCTGCAACTTAAACAGGACATGCTAGAGGGGCAGATTTAATTGCTAGCAACTGCCACATCTTTGGAACAGGTTACCAATTAATGTGAAACAGAGCATGTCTATGACAATGTTTAAGAGGAACCTGGATGAGTGGATTGGGCACTATAAATTCTTACTGGAGATAGACTCCACAACCCTCCTGGACATGGGCAGGCATCACTAAATGCAATCTTAGTTATTGATTAGCATTACTATGACTTTACACTACGATGAAATGGCTAGGCTTAAAATGACCTCTGGGTTGATAGCCTGGTGATCTCCTATGATCCTATCATCTTGTGTAATACCAAACACCAAGAAAGCAAATTTTCCCTGTAGAATGCTCCATAAAACTATGCTCTGTAAAGTAGCAATATAGAGCAAATACTCTGTGTGCTGTCAAGCTTAGAGCAGATAGCTGGGCCTCAAGTGACAATACCTGCGGATTTAGTAGAATTCAGTATTGTATTCCCTTCATAAGGGAGGACCTTCAGCAGATCCTGGAAACTACAGACACATTAGTCTGACTAGTTGTATTTGCAAAGCCTTGGATAGAATTTGTCAACAATGATACAGGAGACCTCCAGGCACTGAATTCATCTCAGTTTGGCTTTGTCAAAGAAAGATTATGCTTACTGAATCTGGTGGGCTTCTTTGAAAAGGTCACTAAAGTAATGGATGAGGGGAAATATTGTATTCTGCTTATCTATATCTGGCTAAGTTGATACACTAACTCACTGGATGATTGTAAACAAACTTATGGAACTATGTGTAAACCCCTTGCTGGATAGCTAGCTGGCTCAATGATAGGGCTCAGGAGGTTATAATTGGTGAGGACACCTCCACAAAGAGACCAGTCACCAATGAAATCCTCCAGGACTCTGTGCTAGGCCCACTCCTATTTGTGATCTACTTCTTGGATGTCAAAGCCGATGTCAAAGGCCTCTGGCTAAATAATGTTGCAAATTATTGCAAATTGAGTTAGTCATTGAATCCTGCCAACACAATAACACCCTTCAGGAATATCTAACATGATGTCAAAGTCATGGCTTAAAACTGAATACCAAGAAATACATTACTGTACCTTTTGAAATGTCTGCCACCATGGCTAACTATGTATTTAATAAAACACCCCTAAAAGGTGATTCACTAGTCAGGGATGTTGGAAATCATGTAGCTAGTAACCTAACCTTCAACCAACATGTGTCCTGAGTCCCTGTAATCACAACTACGCAGGTAAAAGCTGCACTCTCTAAAGCCAAAAACACAGCATCCATCAGACCGGACAACATCCCAGGCTGCATTTTACATGAAATACAGAATGAACTGGCTCCCCACTTAAGCACCATGTTTAATAATAGCCTCGCATCAGGCTTTGTGCCCACTGAATGGTGCACAGCTGCAGTTATCCCACTCCACAAAGGGGGAGCCACCACTGATCCCTGGAACTATCGCCCTATTAAGCTGATGAGCCTGGTCTGCAACGCCATGGAACGTATCATCATGGAACTCATAAACAAATCTTTGGTAACCTCCAAACTCTGGATCCCACCCAGTTCGGGTTTGTGAAAAGCAGATCATGCCTCCTGAACCTGATCAACTTCTTTGAGGCAGTCACCAAAGCTGTAGATGAGGGTAAGGTGGTTCACACAACCTATCTTGACCATGCCAAGGCTTTCAACACCATCCCCCTTTCTGGAATTATAGCTAAACTCACTAAACTAGGTAAAAATCCCTACATCACAAGATGGGTTGCCAACTGGCTCACTGACAGAACCCACACTGTAAAAGTTGCAGACTCCAAATCTGACCTCAAACCAGTGACAAGTGGAGTACCACAGGGTTCAGTCCTGGGACCTCTCCTGTTTGGTATCTACTTCTCTGAAGTACAGGGTAACACAGAAGGCCTCTGGCTAATGAAGTTTACAGTTGACTGCAAACTAGGAGCCATAGTCAAGTCCCCAAATGATGTGGACATCCTACAGTAAGGCCTTGCTGAGACAGATGCCTGGTGTCAGAGCAATGGCCTCAAGCTCAATGCCAAAAAGTGCAGTGTCATCCCCTTTGGTAAAAACTCTGTACCCATGAACTACCACATAGGCAGCAATCTACTTAACACCAAATGTGTGATAACAGACCTTGGTACCCAGGTGGACAGTAGTCTTTCCTTTTATAGTCACATCGCCACAGTAGTCAGGAAGTCCTTCTATGTGGCATACCTCATCATAAAAGGGTTCTCATCCAAGAAAATAGAGGTCATTGTACCCCTCTACTCGACACTCATTAGACCCATTATAGAGTATAACGCCCCTTTTTGAATGTACCTCACAAGAAATCTGCAGCAGCTGGAAAGGCCACAGAAATATCTCACAAAGAGGATTACTGGCCTCAAACAAATGCCCTTCACTGACCATCTCAAAAAACTCCAGCTTTACTCCATAGCATATCACCTACTCCGAGGTGATCTCTGCCTAACATGTAAAGCTATGTCAAACCCAGAGTTGTTAGACATGCTACACCTAAAGAAATCCCAATCCCTCCAAGCTACATGCTCTAGGGACTTAAACCATGTCATCATAATAAACAGGACATGCTGGAGGGATAGATTCCTGTTCCAGAGACTTCCCATACTCTGGAACAGACTACCCATCTATGTCAAGCAAAGTTCTTCAGTAGACTTTTCAAGAAAAATCTTGATGAGTGGATGGGAAATAGGAAATACACCCCAGGGATCACTTCTGTGTCTCTGCAGTGGCACATGAAAATAACTTTCTTGGGTGGCGTAAGCCAGGGAATCTTGTTGACTAAGTTTACATAGGCCCTTGGCCCGATAGCCTAGTACCTACCTATGAATAGTAAGAACATCCTTCTATGTTGCTCAACATATAAGCAAGGGTATGGCATCTAGGTCCAGAGAGGTCATCATAGCACTGTACTCAGCCCTCCTCACACTCATCATAGAGTATAATGCCCCAGAACCATGCATGTACCAGACCAGACACATGCAGCAACTAAGGTCCCTTACAAAAAAATACCAGGAATGAACACAGTGTCTTATGCTGATTGCCTCAAGTGCAATCGTTTGATGACTGAACTCAATAACGTATAGAAAAGCACAGTGTGAAAATCGCTCCCAATAAAACAAAACAAATGACTTTTTAAGCCACATACTCAATATAATTATTTTAGGAAACATACTGAAAAGTTCAAGGTTTTTAAACACTTGTGTGATATAGGTTGATAATAAACTCTGACTTGATTACCTTAAAAACGGAATAGTTAGATTGCAATATAATTATTTGCTGCATTAGAAAATATATTAAATCAAGGCAGTTAAATTTCATCAAAACGTGTATACATGATTCTTACTAGACCAAGACTGAATTTTAAAATCACTTACATACCTCTCAGCTATCCAGAGTTTCATAGAAAGTCCAGATTTTTGGCTCATATTCTTGGTCTGTTCTTCATAAAAGTTATGTTTTCTGGCAAATCACTGGGATGATCTGAGGACGGAAGTCATTAAATAATGACATACATTTGAGATTCAGACTTCAAATCCTTCAGAACATGTATGTTAAAACAAACCCTGTTACTCTAGAAACTTTCCAAGTTTATAACAGCCATATTTAAAACATGTCCCTATTTTTGGGCCTTTGTCCACCATTTTGTTGGGTTTTGTCCAAATTTCATGCACTAAGAGGTTGAGAGGTATGATCCCCAATGTCACTTCTAAACATAATCACAATATATAACTGCAGAACATACAATGGAAAATAAATAAAATGATACACAGTATGAATATGTTCAACTACAGATAGTCTAAACAGAGGTATATTTTCTGTACCTTACATATTACACCTTATTTAAAAAACTTTTATTGAAGATGCCAGAACCAGCAAAACCTGCTGCCCCTAAAAAGGGTTCAAAGAAGGTTGTGAAGAAACCAGCTAAGAAAGATGGAAAGAAGTGCCATAGGAGTCGTAAAGAAAGCTATTCTATTTGTGTATACAAGGTTTTGAAGCAGGTTCATCCTGATACTGGGATATGTTTTAAAGCCATGAATGAATTCTTTTGTGAATGATATTTTATACTTTTGTAATAAAGAAGTGTTTTAGGACTTTTTTGGCTTTTTCTCAGCTTTGTTGGTGTGCTCACATATTGTTTTTAAGCCCACATTAATATGGGGTGATCTGATGTTAATTTCCGAGGCAATACATAACCCTTTTCTTATAGGAGTTATCAGGCTTAAGAAAAAGAGAAAATGCTGATCAACTAAAATTGATGAGAATTCTTAGTAAAAGTAGAATCATTAGTTGTTGTATCTTAGAATACCGTACATTCTGAAATTAGAAACTACATTAGTATTGCTAGTTTTAAAAAGGCAATTGGTAAGTCTATTGTAAGATGCAGGAAGCCATTAGGGCATTATGCCCATGTTTGCATAATTATTGATTTGTATTGTATTACCCTTTGTAAGCAGTGGAATGTCCCAATGTACTGACCTTCCATAGCACAAGGGAGGTACTTCAGCACATGTAATAATATAAATCACTGTAAACCTATTTAATATTGTATCTGCATGATTTAGGTTGGATCCTTGTGGACACAGTTTGAAAAATATATTACAAATCCAACTGCTCCAATCTGCCTGCATTCACCTTATGGGAAGGTAGGGATACCATCTGCTTAATGATAGTGATCAGAGGAAGGAATCTACATCTAGTACATTTTAAACAAACCATTTCCAAAATGAATACATTTCCTTAATTATGCTGTATTTGATGCTGCTATGGTAGAATACAAAATGTTTACCATGGCATAATCTTATCTGTTAACTCTAAGGACTGGACTGCATAATTTCATATCTCTTCCTCTGGAATAATCAGTGAACATATATGCACTGCTATGGAGAATGGCAGAGAGTACATCTGGGTACCAAATTCTGCACATGCATGAGGGCTATGAAGTTTCTCTATGGAAAACCTGACTTGCTTGCCACCCCAAAAGTATTTCCTTGTCAAACCTTTGCATACCTTAAAATATTCTTCTAAAACTGGAATGTCCAGAGCTTGTCAAGGAAATTATCTCCTTTCAGGGTTTACATTGTCACTGGAACTGCCTTATCATGCATGCTGTAAATAACTAATTAACTGGCTGCCTGTGACTGACTGCCTGTGACTGACTGACAGACAGACTGACTGACTGACTGACTAACCGACTAACTAATGCAAATAAATGGACTACACAATCTCTGTGCATGCCTCCAAGTTCAAAATATCCAAAAAAGTTGCCTAAAAAAGAATATACGTTCTCAAGTACTTAGAACATTCTAGATACCTGATGAACTACTTCATAAAAACATTCAATGAAGTCTCTGAACTAGATTTAAGGGAAAAAAAGACTGATTCAGTGTTTGTAGAATTAAATTTAAATACAGCCTAAAATAAAATTAGCTGCTTCCATGTTTCCAGCGTCAGCATCACCGGGGATGTAGGTGTCAGAATTACATCCCCAGTGAAGCTTTACTGTTTGCAGTCAGTATAAGGTATGCACCTCATCTGCATGTTGAAAACTTTGAGCCATGACTTCAGTATGTAATTCAATCAAGTATAGGGACAGTGTTCAGCCATGGCTTGTCTACAGTATTCTGCAGAAATTCAACTTCCCACATGTGATTCATTCAGAAAGTCCCAGTGTTGAAGCAAAAACATATTTGCCATCATTACTATTAAATTAAACATCAGTGTATTATTTTGAAGCTGTACTTGTGGTCTTTCTACTGCCTTCAGAGAAACTAAACTGATCAGGATGTACTTAGCCAGGAATGAGTTTCAGTAGTGTGTCTGTGACATTAGCAAAATATTTTGGAGAGACAGATATATAACCCAGAGATTGCCACTCTTCCAGAATAAGCTTCCACTTCATGTGAAGCAGAGCTCCTCAATGCCCCTATTTAAGCACAATTTGACAACTGTATGGGTGACTGTAAATTCACCCCAAGGATGACACCTATGTCCCTCATGGACAGGGGTAGTCAGTGCTGATCATAGAATTAGTCTGCTAACAATGACCATCTAACTATGGTCAATTAGAGTACATGGGATTTTTACATGGCTAGGCCTGTAAAGGCCCTAGGGCCATTAGCCTATTAATCTCCTATGAACCTGTGAACCTAAGCTTATCACAACATGTTGTCATCTACATATGTAAGACCTGCATGGTGAGAAGTATTTACACTTAGGTGATTCTGATATGTTTTTAAGAAAGTGCCTGCAAAAAAATATTCCTGGGAGGCAGAATATGCTTTAGTAATTGCATTCATTACACATGCCAAAAAGGGGTGAGCATACATCAATAAAGCCCCACAGAACTCTGAAGGGAACTGATTGTGGTCTGGAAAGTTATGTGCCTCAATAGAAGTGAACAATTGCAGATCATATTCAGTAACAAGGGCTTTAACAGAATACAATTGTACTGATATCCATTTTGGTAGGGTCACACTACATAAGTTTTGTTGAGTGTCAGAGATGCTTGGGACCGATAGTCATGAAATGGTTTGTAGGATTTCCATTACTCCAACTAGTACCTAAATCATGAGAAAGCCCCCCCCCCCCCATTGCAGCCCTTTATTTTTCAAGCTTAAACATTAGGCACATAATGTACCTCTAAACCTGTTAGTGCAAAACATCTGGACAAAGCCTGAAATAATTGGGGATAGTGGCCCAAAAATAGGGACAAATTTTAAATGTTGCCCTTATAAATTTGGAAAATTGCTAGAATAACAGAGTTTGAGTTAGCATGTATTTTCAGAAGGATATGAAGTCTGAAACTCAAATGTATGTCATCATTTAGTGACTTCAGTCCTCAGGTCATCCCAGAGATTTTCCAGAAATCCAGAAATTTTATGAGGAACAGATTGAAAATATGAGACATTCTGCAAAAATCTGGAGAGTTGAAAGGTATGATGTGAATCATCATTGTAAGCAAATTCCCTCAATCTTAATAACACAAAAAAGGAGTTGGCATCTAAAATTCTAAACAGTTATATCTTTATCCAATAAAACATTGTAATGACCACAGATGTTACATATTAGATCACTGTCTACAAGTGATGTATTTCATTTTTAAGTGATGTATTCTTGTCAGCGCACATTTTCCATTGCATGTAGGTACTCAGTGAGATTCCTCTTAGGCATGTTTTAGGGCATCCCAGAAAATTGTCAGTGCAAACTGATAAGATTGATTATTAAGCAAAATCGGATATAAATATTAATGGAAAATTATTTATATGTGGGATATAAATGGAATCAGTTTAGCATCCGTAGTCTAGACTTGTATACCCCAGAGCCAGGCACATTAGCCACAAATAGAATATTGTCTAAGCTATAACCCAATTAAAAAACACTGGATACAAATATGAGGTGGCCAGTACATTGGGAGAATATTCTTTATAAAACATAAATGTCAAAGCAAACTCTTGATATATGAAGTAGATTGTGATAATATAATTGCAGTTCTTATTGATAATGATTCCGGAGTGTGGACTACTCAAGTCCAGAACTTGGTAATTTTTAAGGCTGAGGTATCCTTCCAGTATCACAACATCCACAATAATTACACTTCACACATCACATAACCTTTTAAGTGTCTGTGTGGTTGTTCTGAGTGGACGTAATCTGAAGTTAAAGCAGTTTCATAAAGCATAATAACTATCAGTAACACATACAGACATAGTAGCCATTTGCACAAGGAACAGTTTAAATACTGTTGTGACTGCCTTCAACTATAAGGACATGAAGCAGAGGTAAACTTTTCAAAACTCCAGGTACAGAGCAGTTTAGAGTTTTCACCCATGGTTTAGTACTTCTTTTATTAAATATTTGTTCCATCTATAGGTGTCCCTTTCAGTAAATGGTCAATACACTTTTTTGCTGGAGCAGTGAACTCATCAGCATCCTATACAGTTAATTAGATGGGTGTCAATCAGACCAGAATGTTTTGTCAGTATTAACAGTAGTAACCATCATTTCTCAAAGTGTCCATTCTCTCCACTGTATAATGAGTTCACATATCTGTGATGTAATGCTGTCCTGCAGGAAAAGATACAAGATGTCAGATAACACAATATCACAATATCTGGAACATAAAAAAGTGGCAGTAACTAACTTATGTCATGTTTGAGGGATTTCATAATAGCACTCATTACATATGAAACTCCTGACCTGTAGAACAGACTAAATGTGTAACTAATTCCACATTTCTGAAGTGATCTCTACAGTCTGCAGGTATTTGAAGCTTCAGACTGTGTGTGCTTCTACAGGTTGCAAGTACTGGAAACAACTAAGTAAGTTGACTGAGACATTTTAGATATGCACTATAATCTTAGACTGTCTTGTACATAAAGGATTTTAAAAAAAATTGGTAGGTCTTCAATCACTAGACAACCCTAATGATACTAGAATTCTTCACACAAATCTATGTTTTGTACAAATGTGAATGCTCCAAAAGTATTGTCAAAATATCATAAACATCTCTGTCTTGTGCTATTTCTGTTGAAAATATTTGAAATAACGGAACAACCCTCTGGAGCATCAGTAATCGATTTGTTTGATAAAGACAGGTGCACCAATAAGCTATTTACCTAGCACAATAACTGGATGAGTTTACATTAGCTCCAGTGTGAAAAAAATGCAGAGAAAGATAAACATGCATGCATTTTAATTACCATTCAATGTTTGTCTTCACAATGGAATGTAAATGCACTTAACTATCAATAGGGATATAAGACCTCTATGCACTATGGAATAGGCTCCCTATCCTGTAAAATAAAGTTCTTTCCTGACCCTGTTCAAATGAAATGTTGACAATTGCATGGGAAATCACAAATTTACCCCTGGTCTAGCCCCCACCTCCCTTACGAATAGAAGCAGTCAGTAAGAAACTTATTATCCTTAACTAAATGGCTGGAGTACGTAGTTAGGGTTGTAAGGGTCTTAGTGGTCATTAGCCTGGTAACAGCTTATGATCCCATAGCTCAGCTGTTGGTTTCTAAGGGCCTTAGTGGTCATTAACCTGGTAAAAGCCTATAATCCTGTACCTCAGCTACTAGTTTGTAAGGTTCTTAGTGGTCATTAGCCTGGTTACAGCCTATGATCATATATCTCAGCTGTTGTAATCCAAAAAACAGCGAAAAGTAGAGTTGTCCACAATAGAGGCAATAATGACTAGCGCTTTCTTCCACTTTTATTTTTCGTGAACTTCTTCAGAAAAAGACAACAAGCCCCCTCATTTTAAATAAAATTCTAACAATGTAGTTGGATATAAAAACTACTAAAAAAATATATTTATCCACATATATTTTTTTAGTAGTTTTTATATCCAACTACATTGTTAGAATTTTATTTAAAATTGATTGGTCATTGACAGTTGGATAATCTATTGTTTTGCTTTATAATTACAAGTGTGAGGGATGTCTCCACCTAAAGCTCATCAAAAACATGTTTAGTATTTTTCTAATTTTATTTTCATGATGGGAACGCAACCAAAAGATGGTTACGCTTAACAAAAGAAGAAACCATGTATGGAATTAAGATAATAGTACTTATGACATTTTAAGTGAATTAATATTTTGTAAAAAAAACTTTTGTACTATTCATTGAAAGAATTAATTTATGACATCATATCCTGTATGCATTTTATATAAGACACAAGCATGAGGGGGCTTGTTGTCTTTTTCTGAAGAAGTTCACGAAAAATAAAAGTGGAAGAAAGCGCTAGTCATTATTGCCTCTATTGTGGACAACTCTACTTTTCGCTGTTTTTTGGATTACATTATTCAGTTTTTCGGTTTGGTCCGAATTTTAGTGTTTTTGATATCTCAGCTGTTGGTTACTAAGGGCCTTAATGGTCATTTGCCTGGTAAAAGCCTATAATCCCGTATCTCAGCTGTTCTGTGTCTCCAGTTTTTGGTGGATAAGGACCACAATAAATCTTCAGCCATGCAGTCATGATATAACATTAATACAATAAAATAAAAAGTTTTTGCAAGGCTGTATGAACATATTAATGTATCAGAGTTATATCTGGCTGGCAGGGGTGGATATTGCTGACACTAGAACACCACATCCTTTCTTTGGCATAGTACTAGAGACTAAATGTCATGGTATAAGAGGGAACTCATAACTGAATTTAGTATATCTGGTTATGTAGGGTACTCTCTTTGTAGATTTACTGTCACATAAATTGCATATGGAATCCAAATCCAGTGATATGCAGATGAACTGAGGTCTTCTTGTGTAGCTGTATAAGGTTAGCATGGCTGAGATTTCCCTATAAGCACGTCTTGTATCTTGTTGTACTCATACAAAGTCAACAGGTTTCCTAAGTGCTTTTCAAACACTGCCTCCCATCCTATATATACACTGTCATAAATGAAATATGTTATGGTCATCCTGCATGTTTTTATGTAGCTTTGCAAAAGTGTTTATACTTTATTTTCCACTGTATTTATCCAGTACTTCTTGAGCTTTGTAATTATGTAGCAGTCATGATAATGCTGATCTTTTATTTCTTTTGTTCTGACACCTTCAAATGTTTTTCATAACCTGCAACCCAGGCTTTCTTGACACATTTCTTGCTTTGTCAGCAGAGTTATAAATCACTATTCTATTACCAACATATATTCACATTACTTTTGCAGCATATAAATATGACTTATGATTATTCATTTCTCCTCTGCCCCTGTAAGACATTGTTTCCATCTGCCCATCTCTAGTAATGAAACATTATGGCTAAACTGAATCACATTAATGCACCCAGTTTAACTTGCCTCATAGCTCATTCATTGAACACACTTATTCATCATTATTCATGTAATTTGCATACAATCATTCACGTTCATATCCACCCTTGGATGGGGACTCAGATGGCTATGGGACAGTAAATATGACTAGTGACATAAGTCCTGAGATTTTTTATAGTTAGAATTTTATCACAAATATGTTTGGTATGATCCAGGTGGTTTAAGCATCCTTCAAATTCAACATACACTTCAAGACATGATTGCAGAACCTATACCTTCTTATTTTATTGGAATAGATCCTAATGCCCATTAGTTACAGTATCTTTGTGAGTATAGTATATACTGTGAATAAAACTGGACAGTATGATTTTTTTATTGTTTAGACTTGTAATATGAACGTTTTCGTGTTACTATGTATCAGAATTATATGCCACATTTTTGTATCCTGAGGCAACAGTCAAAGGTATACATAAGGCAATTAGATGTGATTTAACACAATTTTATTTATGAATTATGCATTTAAATGGTAAATAACATATTCCAAAGTAATTGTGCATCAAAATCCTGTGCATATTTTAATCAGCTGGAGAAGAGATCACAGAATTTATTTGCACGCCTTTTAATTCTTAACTTGTGTGGGTAGATTTTACACTGACATGCATTCCTCTTGCTTGGGTGCATGCTCAGACGATATTAGTGTAAAAAAGACATTGTGTACATTGTTTGTATCAAATTATCTTTCCCAACTTCATTACTTAAATACTGTACATATGCAAAAAAAAAAATTATTATTTAAAAGAGGCTTTATGCAAATTAGTGTAGAACAAGCCATTAAAAGAATTATCTGAGGTCCTCTATTACAAACTCCAAAAAGTCAGTTTGTAAAGCATACTCAATGAGAAATTTCAATGATATTTTAAGGGTAACAAAGACTACCCTGTCTTCCCTAAATTTATATTTAGGATAGCATTATTTAGAATTAATAGGCAATCCTTAACTGTGACATAGTCAAGATCTTTTGCAGTTACGAAATAAGTATAGAAGGCCTATATCAACTGCTTAAATAAACCAAACTTTCTCACAGATGCCATAGAGGGAATGCATTGTGAGAAATAGATTGCAGAAAGTTTATACCTGAAACATTAATTATTTTACACTGGCATCAATATTTCTGTTAAGCAATCTAATTTTATTTAAGATTTACCAGAGTTGTCATTGACATTCATATTTCCTGTTCCTTAGATGCAGATGAGTTGTTTTATTTTAAAACAGAACTCTTCAGGAAGTTTATATTCTAAACGGAATCCTACTTAAACATAGTGTTTATGGGCTTATTCATCATATTTTATTGTGAAAACCTGTACTACCTAATAAATATCCATTGCAAACTGAGCTTCCAACTTCAGCATATTTCCTTAACTACAACATTATTCCAAATAACCATCCTTTCTACACTTTGCAAGATACTTGAGAAATGCATCCATTCTCAAGTCTTAGACTATCTCTTAGCTAATAACCTTCTCTCCAGCACCCGTCATGGCTTCAGGCCATACCACAGCACTACTACCACCTTGCACTCTTTCACTAATGCTATCCTTCATCATAAAAATAATGGCCTGTTCTCCTCTGCTATATTTCTGGATCTATCCAAGGCTTTTGACATGGTCTCAAACAATCTACTCATCTCTGTTCTCACTAACCTATCCTTTTCCCAATCAGCTACTGATTGGTTTCACCACTATCTAACTGGCCGTCAACAATCAGTTGTCTGGCATAATGACCTATCTTCTTAACTTCCTGTAACTTTGGTGTTTCCCAAGGCTCAATTCTTGGTCCCCTACTATTCTCACTCTTCACCAATGATCTATTTACAGCCACTATCATGCTTCTCCTATACAGTATGCAGATGACTCCACCCTCATCTACTCAGCCAAACCTATACTTGAACTTCACAAGATCACACAGGAAGCCTTTTCATCTGTAGAATGCTGGCAAGCTAATGCCCAGTTATTACTCAACCTGAGCAAGACTAAACTCCTCATCTTCCAACCCACTAAATCTAACCCAGTTATCCCCCACTTTAATATTCTAGACAAAAACAATACTGTCATCACCCCAACACAACATAACAGACTACTTGGTGTTGAGATTGATAACAATCTCAGATTTGACACTCACATTTCTCTTACCATGAAAAAGGTTCATAAAAACTAGATGCATTGTACAGAAACAAACAATTCCTCACCAAGACAGCCAGAATTTCTGCTGCCATTTCCCACCTAATCTCCACTTTACTCTACACCTCTCCTTTACTTACCTACCTTAGACAAACAGACCTAAACAAGCTTAAGGCTTGCTACAATAAAATTGCTAAGGTTGCCACTGGTGCGTCTTATCGCAGCCACCACAGTATCTCACGTAGAGAACTTGCCTGGCATGAACTCCCTCATCTTCTTCACCTGAATCAACTCTCCCTTGCCTACACGTTAGTAAATCATCCTCTTAAAGTCTCATCCCTTCAAAACCTTCTTCAGCCCTACTGCTTCACTAGACCTCTATGCTTCAGCAGTAAAAATCTACTTCTAGTGACCAAACCCAAGAACTCAGCAGGAGAATCACTATTCTCCTGTGTCATAGGTTCATAGGTTCATACTAGGCTATCTGCCCTAGGGCATTTATAAGCCTAGCCAGAGTGTGTTTGGCTTTCGCAACCCATTTTAAATTAATTTTGCTATGCCCTTTTTCGAGGTTAGTATACTGTGCCTCTGTCTAACAGTGACACAGAGGTGATACCCAGGGTAAACCTACGATCTCCCATCCACTCATCAAGATTCCTCTTGAAGAGAGTCAATGAGGGACTCTGCCTAACCTGGACTGGGATTTTATTCCAGAGTGAAGGGAGCCTCTGGGTTATGAATCTGTCCCTCCAGCATGTCCTATTTATTTCAGTGCTGAGGTTCAAGTCTCTTGAGCGAGTAGCTCGATGAGATTTGGATTTTCTGAGGTGCAGCACATCCATTAATTCCGGGTTGTACATGGCTTTATACGTCAGGCACAGATCACCTCTGAGCAGGCGGTATGCCACTGAGTAGAGCTGGAGTTTCTTTAACCGGGCAGCATATGGCATCTGTTTGAGCCCTTTGATCCTCTTGGTGAGGTACATTTGGGGTCTTTCCAGTTTCTGCAGGTGTCTGGTAAGGTACATCCCAAAAGGGGCATTGTACTCAATCATGGGCCTGATGAGGGATGAATAAAGAGGCACAATGACCTCCCTTGATCTAGATGTGAATCCCTTCATGATTAGGTGGGCTATATAAAATGTTTTTCTAACCACTTTGGCCACGTGGTTGTCAAATGGGAGATTGCTATCAACTTGGGTCCCCAGGTCCCTAATTACTTCTTCTGTACTTAATGGATTACTGTCTCTGTGGTAATTTGTGGGCACTTTGTTTTTGCCAAAGGGGATGACTATACACTTTTTGGCGTTTAGCTTGAGGCCATGGCTCTGGCACCAGTTGTCTGTTTCTATGAGGCCCTTTTGGAGGATGCTTGTGTCAGCTGGAGAGTCGATCATGGTGCCCAGTTTGCAGTCATCTGCAAACTTGGTCAGCAACAGTCCTTCCATGTTGGCCTGTACCTCCGAGAAATATATACCGAACAAGAGAGGTCCCAGGACTGAGCCTTGTGGGACGCCACTTGTAACTGATTTGGAGTCTGACATGGCTCCAGCAATTCTAACCATGTGGGTTCTGTCCTTGAGCCAGTTTGCAACCCATCTAGTGACATAGGGGTTTATATTTAAGCTGGTGAGCTTATCTATAATGCCCGAGTGGGGTATTGTATCGAAGGCTTTTGCGAGGTCCAGGTAGGCTGTGTGGACCACCTTCCCCTCATCAATGGCCTTGGTGACTGTTTCAAAGAAATCAACCAGGTTTAAGAGGCAGGATCTGCCCTTAACAAAGCCAAACTGGGTAGGATCCGGTGTCTGTAGGTCCCCAATATCTTTATTTATGAGGTCCATGATGATCCTTTCCATAGCTTTGCAGACCAAGCTAATCAGGCTTATGTGGCAATAGTTTCCAGGATCCGTTGAGGCACCACCTTTGTGGAGAGGGACCACTGTTGCTGTATGCCACTCTTTGGGTACATATCCTGTAGTAAGGCTGAGACTGAACAGCAGTTATATGTTTGGGTTTAGCTCTTCTTGGAGTTCATGTAGGACGCAGCCAGGGACACCGTCTGGTCCCATTGATGCTGTGTTTTTTGCTTTGGAGAGGGCAGCTCTTACCTGAGCATCTGAGATGTCAGGGGGGCAGCACTCTGCTGGGATAGATATTTGCCCTTTTGGTGGGGAGGGGGGAAGAAGTTTGCGCTTAACCTGTCAGCTAGGATGTTGGCAATGTCTGTGGGTTTGATGTATTTTTTGTCATTTTGGACTAATTCTGAGCATAACTGGGAATTCCCACCCAGGTTCCTAACATAACTAAAGAAAGCCTTCTGATTATCCTTACTGTCCTGTGCAATTTTTCTCTCGAAGCTGGCCTTAGACGATTTTATGAGTGCCCATAGTTTTTTGCTAATACTGATCAGAGATGCCTTCTCTTTTTGGGATTTTGCTTTATCATGTAGTAGCTTCCTCCTTCTATTGTATAGTTTGTTTATGGCTGGGGCCCCCAGACAGGACATCTGTCTTTGGAGGATTGGGTCTTGGTTTTATTTGGGATTGCATGATCCATGCATTCCTGAAGGTGTTCATAAAATGCGTTTATAAAGGATTCTGTGATCTGGGCCATATTTTCCACAGGCTCGGGGGCTTTGAAGGATTCCACCTTGGTTTTGAGGAGTGTGAAATTTGCTTTAGAGAAGTTTTTCACTGTGGTTTTCTGGGCAGGGGGTGGGGTTGGGATGTGAATATCCAGTGAGATTAGTTTATGGTCTGATCTTACCAGTGAGGGATACACTTCTAGTCTGGAGCATAGAGTCCACATGTTGGTGATGATCAGGTCCAGTATGTTTTCCTAACAAGTTGTTCCATAGCATTTCAGTTTATAAATTCTAGGAACCTTTAGGCTAGGGTGTTGGAGTTAGAGTAATGCTCCCAGTCTATGTTTGGGCAGTTGAAGTCACCCAATATAATGGTGTTTGGAGAGACCTTCATATTTTCCAGTGTTTTCAGGAATGCCAAGTGGGGTTCCTGGGTTTGGGAGGGTGGTCTGCAGCAGGCTATAAACTGGAAGGCAGTTTTACCCACTGTTAGTTGCACATGGATAGTCTCTGATGCTTCGTGCTGTGCCACCAACCTGGAGGTGTGGGTATCTTTGACGAATATTGATATTCCCCCTCCTTTTGTGGTTCAGTCCAAGTTTTGGGGCTGAAAAGCAAGGTATGAGGTATAACCTGGTAGTGCTGGGGTGCTCTCGGGAGCCTTGAACCAGGTTTCTGTTACTGCACAGATGTCGATGTTCTCCATGCTAAGGAGAGTTTCGAGTGCGTGCATCTTGAGGTTTAGACATCTGGCATTGAGTAGCATTACTCTTAGTTTCTTATCCCTTGTGATACCTATGGAGGTGGGTTTGTCTTTTGAGCCTTGCCTAAAAAAGGCACTATGGGGGAAGCAAGAGCCTTTGCCAATATCTGAAAGCCCAGGGGTGACAGGTGCAAGCCGTCCCTAGCGAAGCATCGTGGCTTGTCGAGCATGTCATCCCAGGCTGACAGGCATTGGATCCCCTTTGAATGACACCAATACTTAAGCCAATTGTTGAAATTGATCATCTTGTCTTCATATTGTGGCATGATTCTTGGTGAGGGTAAGATGCTACTCAAGGTAAGGGTCATACCGGCCTAGGCTACATGCTCAGAGAGCTCCTCTATGTCTCTTTTCATGTAGTCCAGGGAGGTACGTCTCAGGTCATTCACACCAGCATGGACAATGACCGAGTCATATTTGTACTTGCCTTGGAGTGACCTGAGTGCTTGTGTTATGTGGCAGATCCTAGCACCTGACAGGCAGCTCACCATGACCTTCCCCTTGTTCAGCCTGGTGAGCGGGACGTCAGTGTGCTTGATTAGATATTGGGTACAGAGAGAGGAGAGCAAATGTATTAGTGTCTAAAAGAGATAATACTGATTGTATAAAGTAGGAGTTAAACTGTGTGGGAATAGAGTCTTTTGTATTCTCAGTTTTTGGAGAGAGTGGTGGTCTTACCAGGTTGGATTAGTTTATTTAGTGATGATCAAAAAAGTTGTGGGTTGCTTTTATGTTTTTCTTGTAGTTTGTTATAGTATATTTGCTTATCCTGTTTGACATGGAGTTTTGCAAGGTTTCTAAGATGTCTAAATTGCAGGAAGGCATTTTGAGTTCTATTTGTATACCACTTTTTCCAGGCTTTATCCCTTTTTATCATGATTTTTTTGTTTGTTTCGTTTGTCAGCAATGGTGTGTGGTTGGAATTTATTATTTTATTATGTACTGGTGCTAGCTAGATTATTTAAGATCTGTAAAACATGTTATTAGAGTGTTCTACAGCAGTATCTAGTAACATTGTTCTAAGTGCATTCCAGTTGTATTGTTTTAGTGTTTCTTTGAAAATATATTTGCTGAAATTGGATGTATTTTGTATTTGATTATAGATAATGTGTTTGTCTAGGTTGTGGTGAGCTCTGATGGCATATGCTGGTATGTGATCACTTACGCTATCTGAAGGCAGCCTATTTGTGTCAGTTTGTCTGGTTTGTTTGCAAGAATCCAATCTAATGTTGAGTGCCTCCATGAAGTATTATTGATTCTGGTAGGTGTGGTTATTAATTGTATGAAGTTGTACAAGTTTATGGATTCAGTGGGGGTAGTGGAATTTATGAGTTGCCAGACTATATTTAAATCTCCAGGTATTACAGTTTCATAGTTAATTTATTGGGATATCTAATAGAGGATGCTTTCAGAAGAATAAATGTTATTCCCTGTTTGTATATAAATTGCTGTTAAACATATAGTTTTCCTATTGTTGATTTTTAGGAGTCTTGTTTAGAAGTTCATTGTTGTTAAATGTGGGTATTTCCTGTGTAAGATGATGCTTAGGGGAAATGTTATGGATGGTTCCTACACCATCTGCATGCTTGTTTTGTCTGTCATGCCTGAGTAGATTGTATCCTGGGGGGGGGGGGTGATCTCCCTGTCCTTTATTTCTGTTTTTAACCAGGTTTCTGTAGCTATGAGTACATCAGGAGCGTATGTAGCAAGGTAGGCATGTATGTCAAGGATTTTATTGCAGATACTTTTCAGGTTCATATTTAGTAAGGTGAATTGGAATCAACTTGCCCTTTAGATTGACAAATGGTGTATAACTGCATAGAACGCAGTCTATGGTCTATGGAGCTCGTCAATATTTATCTGCTAACTTATGTTTAGATAATGCTTTGTGGAATGATTACATATTAGCCTCTACTATTTGCTCTATGGTAGGCTTACCCTTTATAACTGAGTAAATTCAGGTATTTCAGACAAGGCAATGGCAATGAGGTTAGGGAGAATGACCGAAATATTCACTGGATTGTCTGCATCTCTGTACTACACATGGATATAAAGCACTTCATTTTTTAGACTTGATGAGGTTTAGTTCACATCTAATATCTGCTAGGTTTGAAAAACATGTTGGAGTATACAATTATGTATGAAGATATTTTTTCCCTATCAGAAATGTACAAGACAGTAGGATGAGTGAAAGGCTGTTTTGCATTCTGTGCAGACTGCAAGAAAGCAAGTCATTTCTTGAATCTGTAAACTGTTAATCAAATAAAGCAGAAGAATGCAAATGTGTCTACCATGCAAGAAGCAACTGGATCAAAATTAGAGAAAACTGCAAAGATGTGAATGCAGTTGTTGGTTGTGAAAGTGGTACTGCAGTCCCCAGAGTGTTGACAGCACCAGAACATGTAGAGGTTGTCCTCCCCCTTTCCCAAATGTCTACTATTGAGCCCAAGAACCTTGATTTATACATCCCTGAAGAATTGGATTTAAGTACCATCGAAAAAGAAAAACAAGTTTTTGGTCTCTAAACATGGGACATTTCCTCAAATGTGAAGGGGCTTACTAAGCCTTTGTTCATGCTACCCTGTCTAACTTGATCAATTCCTGTACCCTCCATCTACTTTCCATTAACCTATGCAAATATTTTGCTCTGCATTCCCAAAGGTCTTCTTAGATATTTCCGTTAACT
This sequence comes from Protopterus annectens, assembly GCF_019279795.1. Lineage (NCBI taxonomy): Eukaryota > Metazoa > Chordata > Ceratodontiformes > Protopteridae > Protopterus > Protopterus annectens. The sequence continues at coordinate 1,595,157,523 of NC_056735.1, read as the reverse complement.
GTGCTTTTAACTCCCTTACATTTTCCAAACACAAACATCTGCCCTTTTTCTCTAGTAACTTTTAAACATGATTAAGCATTTAAAGATGTGGTCACTCACTGGCTGTTTATAGTATAGCTGATTTCCCCTAGATTAAAATATTGTAAGCAAGGCAAAGTGGCATTCAGTTGATGACTGAGATAGTATAACAACGAGAAAAGGACAGCACATTCATTAGCTAAGGTTAAGTCTTGAATAATTCTATATTATATGCAAATGACATATTATTTTTAACATAAGAGTAATGAAATCAGAAGAGAAATCAGGATATTATATCAAGGCGCTATTTCTGTTAAAACAAGCTATGTTGCTTGGTGGACCAAATTCAGGGCCATCAATTTTCAGACACATTGTTATCCCAAGGAAAGAAAAAGAACATGAAAGGAGGAATGACAACTGGCAGTTTGGTAAACTAAACAGTTGATCCATTTACTACAAGGTGCCTGCATTGAAAATATAAATATAAGATTTACATGTGGAGAGATGAAGAAGAATATTGGCTACTGTTCACTGGGGCTGTGCTATGGTGTCCAGACTGAAAAAAAAAAAGTATTGCAAATTCTGGTAAAAGATACCAGTGTGAATGTCAGTGTATATTGCAGAATAATACTATGATACTAAACTGTTACATTGAAATGAGTGGAAAATGCTACTTGTGATAATAATGTCTACTGTGTAATCAGACACCGGCTGGTGAATAACAATATCCAGAAGAGTAAAGCTTGCATTATATAATATTATTTGTGCTAAATGGGTAACAAATCTTTTCATTATACAATATATAAGGGTGTGTTTTGTACGTGGCATGCAAAAAAACTGCATCCAAAACTGTCATGATGCCATTATACTTAGGGGGTTTAGTAAAATAACAAGTAGCACCTCAGAATGAGTAACATACTTCATTTATTATATAAACCACACGTATCAGGAACCAACAACGAGCAACAAAGACTAGTAACTAATTCCTCCTTGTTTCTGTAACTCAAATCCGTTTATTGAGTAACAGTGCTATTAAAATGAGCAGCAGCAAAACAGTTCCAAAATTCACTAAATAGCAACAAAAGTCTCTTGACAATGTTCAATATAGTTGAAAGAAATAGCAGCAAACCAATATTTCTTAGAAGAAACAGCGAACAGCATGCAATAATCTCTCAGTGCCTCGGCTTAAGCAGCCTTTACAGAGTAATTTCCATTTGAAAAGACACATCTTTTTATATAAAACACAAACAGTAATTAATGTATTAATTACACACCTGTTGTTAATACTTCATTTATTGTCTATAGATTTGGAGAATCTGAATGAGACTGAGAGTATTAACATGGAGATCAAAACAGATGAATTTAGTTTAAAATCTTTTTTTAGAAGTAACTGAATATTAATAAATATAAATATTTAAGATTATTATGGCGACCGATATGAGAAAATTAATGAAACAGAATGGAAAGAGTTATTTGTTTGATAAGTTTTGAATGTCTTTGATGGAAATTGGAGCTCCATGGATTAAAGAAGCAAGCATATTTTAAGGTATACCACATTTAAGGAAACTGAAAAAACCTGAGCAGAGATACATGGCCTTGAATGACTACCTCAGTCTGTTGAGATGATTGAGCTAACTGATTACATAATTTTGGCTGCTCACCAGTGGATAGAAGATTCATGAGTACAGCATATGTAAGTGCACAGACTTCAGGTAGTAGAGGTGTCACGTACAATTCTGCAGGGAGATACCAATGAGCAACACTAGGCACAGTTGAGGGGTGTTAGGTCACGGTTCAAAACTGCTTGCGGGAGAACATGGCATGATCAGGGGTTGCATTATCTTTTGTGGCAAAGGTCAAGTGCTGTTTTGTACTTTCATAATGCTTTAAGAAGTATATTAAAAGCAAAGAGCAAAAAATAAGGAGAGGGAGATGTCCAGCAATATATTTCATATATGTATGAATCTGAAAGACTTATCTTGATTACTGTCGTGTTTATTCTTAATTGTTTGTAATAGCAGAGAAATCAGATATATTATTTAGAGAAGAATGGAATATCCCAACATGAGATGAAGCACACAATATGTTGCAGCATTTAAGAAAAGTCTATTCTTAATTACAAATTGCAAACAATGAATAAGGCTTGCAGAAAAAAATGTGAAAACGACAAGCAACATTTTGCCAGCATATTTTCCTCAATTAATTAACAAATGGATAAGTCACAATATCATGATATTATTCTCCATTATTCAACTTAACTATAATTTTATTTTTATGACTGTGAAATGATATTATAACCACCCCCCCCCCCCACACACACACACACACACATACTTTACAACTACCATTTCTTCTGGAAAAAGATTACTTGCTAATTTAGATATTCTTGAAAAAGAAAGAAGCAAGCATTTTCATATTGACTTTTTAGTTATCATTCTTGATTTTAGAATTATGTAATTGTTATATCATTCCTTTGCTCAAGGTTGCTGATTGACTGGTCTTCAATGAATTTTTAATTAAAGGGAGGCTATCTCAGATGTTGAAAAGGGATAACATCATGAATATACCCACGCATCTGTTTTGTTAAGCAAATGGGGTCTCTCTTTGTGTTAGAATAGGTGGGGATAAGAGGAACTGAAAACTGAAAAAAAGACAAATTAAAAAAAAAGTCCTGAAAGGGAAAATATTGAGAAGGAGAACATGCCTAGAAACATTTGCTATAGAATATTTTGGTTTCCCCATAAAGTCTTAATATTTGTTTACTTATTTATTTATTAATCCTTTGTTGATGGAGTTAGTCCCCCAAAGCTTGTAGCCTCTTTTCAGGAGAGACCCAAGGTGGTATTTAGACCCACGGTGGTACTTTTACTAATAGGGGAAATTTGGCCAGGTCACTGATGAATTTCCTCTTCTCTTTTTGATAGGTACCATGGGATCTTTTACATCCACCTGAGCTACCACCAAGTTTGATAGATGAGGCTTTGGTTTAATATCTCTTTTTACCAAGAAGGCTGGGTAAGTGACAATGACCTGCTGTTTTACACAGATAGAAAAGATGCTGGAAATTGTCATATTTTTTTAAGTTGAGATAGTCTTTACAATTCCTTAAAGAACATTACTTTACTTGAGTGAAAAAAGAGTGAAATATCTCTGTAGCAATTCATACCAATGTGGATTTCTTTCTTAATAGACACTATAAGCAGACAGTCAACTATTATCACATAAAGATAATAGTTTGAGTATTATCAGGCAATTTTTTGCTTGTGGAGATGCTGTTTTTATTCTGACAAGCTTGAGACTACATATGACTTGGAAACCAGGCTATATTCCAGGCTTAAATCACTTGTTGACTCATTACATGATTTATGCTTTCTGAATTTTTAGTCTTTGGCATTTAGCTGCAGAGAAATCCATCAATGATTAGGAACATTACATTTCAGCTGTGACCAAATCCAACTCATTAAAATATTATTTTACTGACTTTGTTCACTTTTTAAAAATTTGTGTGACTCTAGACTTGGTATATTTAAGTAAGGGAGATGTAAGATTGTAGGTGGCTTGAGTCTACTCCACAAACCTCAGGAATATACCACTTTTCGTGGAACAAACTTTGCAAAATGGTACTTTAATGAGTAGGTGCCAAACAAAAAGATCCAAATCTAATAATGTATGGACTCACTGGAGGTGTGAAAAACTGAAGACTAGGTTTACCAGGCCTATTATAAGTTTTTTTTTTTTTTTTAGTGAACAGTGATGATGATTCTGTACAATGTTGTTGCACTCTTGTTTATAAACAGATACCAGCTTATGAACATAAAATCATATCATATATTGCATAGGAATATAGGAATATTGAAGAGTGGCATCCACAGAAGGCTAATATTCCTTTATTAACAGTTAGTCCGTTTTAGTATAAGTCACACATTTTATAGAAGGCTGGTAGCTGGAAGAGAGATGGTAAGAAAATTTAGAAGATGAAATTTGACAAGGTTTATATAACTGTTACGTAAGAACCAGTCACATATTGTTGTAGGAAAAATAAGTAATATATCAGGAATGAAAAAGATGAAAAAAATGGGTAAATGCATAAGCTCTCAGGTGGGATAGAGTGGATATATTATATGCCTCTATGGTTTTGACAGATGCTGTGGGACCACTATTGTTTACTACCAACTTTTTAACCTTTAGTATCCTGCTGTTTTCCACCCGTTCTACCTGTTTTTGTGTTGGTGTGAATTTTATTCATAACGCTTCATTTTCCAAACAGTGTAGCAACTATCCCCAGCTGAACTACTTCACCATGGTATCTGTGGTCATCATATATTTATCACTTCTACGAATATAACAACCTCCATAACTACTGTTCTTTTCAAAGTGTGTTGCTTACCACAGGATCTTGCAGAATCCCATAAAACATTCTCTGCATTTGTACATATGTGTTCTCAATTCATTGTAATCTATTCCATTTGTCAATGTACAGTTACTTTGCCATTATTAAGAATTTCTTCCATGCCCTCAGGTACTTTTAGCTTAGTTCGAGTTCTGAAATATAAACTATACAAATTATTTTGTTTTCAAGGTAAAGTAAGCTACTATATACAAAACAGGTGCAAAAAGTCAAATGACAAATAATTCCCTGAACAGTCATATAAACAGAAAATGATGTGAGCAAAAGTTGCTTTCAGTAGAATGATGTTTCATAAACATAGTTTTGTTTTAAGATGTAATAGTAATAGCATAAATGTGTGCTACTTTTTCAAAATATGACAACATAGCCTGATCAGTTTGACAAAAAATGTAAAGATTGTATGTGCCCATATATGGTGTACTTGTGTGACAGATAAGCAGAAAAGAATGCAAAAGCAAATGAAGATTTTCATTTTTTTTTTGTTTAACTTCAGAAATAAATGTATTCTTCAATTACCCCTATAGCACCAAAGGAGAAGATATTAGTAGAGGTATATCTTTAGGTGAAGGGGGTTTTGTTACAATATGTATTAGAGAAACATTCTGGCAAATTCAGGTCACAAAATATAATAATCCTCCATATTGTCTGAATGAGGGTCAGTTTCCCACCAGCTCATGCAGAATAATTGCGTTTGTTTCTACATCTGGTTTTTAGTCAGTCCCAGAGAGAAACTGGTATGATTCCATTAACTTGTAATTGATTCTGTAATTTGTGGCAGAGGTCTGGCTGGAAATTTTCAATTTATTTATGAATAATGAATCTTCTTTTTCTGCAACATTATAACCACGATAATTAAAACACTGACCAAGGTCATGCAAAAGTCATTTCACTAATATGGGAGTAAAACAAAAAATGTGCTGTGCAATCCTTTATAGTAAACAAGAACACACAGTGCAGAACACATTGCTAGATTATGATAATTGCAAAGGCTAGCATTGTATTGCATTGAGCTGTACCACAGAAAGTTTGTGCTTGATGAAGTGCAAATGGCAGCAGCCAGTGAAAGAAACCTATCAGATAGTTATTATCAAGTTATGGAAATGTCTTCAGTGTTCCCTTGCAATAAAATCAGCATACTGAAATATTGTTTCCGCTTCAGACCAAACATGATTATTGTAAGTCACGCCACAATGGCACATAAAGCACATACAGCAGATAATTACCTGGGCAGCATTGTGTTCAGTGCAATGACTGAGATAATTTATCATCATTTATAATCTGAAGTCAAAAGATAATAGAGAAAAATTAGGGGAATCATTTTAAGAGAAAGAAAATTTCAAATTCAAAATGATGGTAGTTGATTTGAGTATAGTTTCCTAATTTATGCGATTTTTATATTTAAAGAATTACCAGCATGGTTTCCAGTTTTTTACTTTTTACTGCTAAGCATTGTGCCTTGAGACAGATCAAGAATATGACTAAGTTATCCATCTGCTTACTTCAAAATGCAAGTTTCTATGCCAGGAGACAAATAAATAATATTCCTTGATATACAATCAGAAATTAAAAAATGTTCTCTCTCTCTGTTCTTCCAACTCACTATGGATATTCACACAAATGCATATGTGTGTGTGTGTGTGTGTGTGTGTGTGTGTGTGTGTGTGTGTATATATATATATATATATATATATATATATATATATATATATATATATATTCATGTATGCAGCGGGGCTTGAGAGTAGAGTGCATGTGTGTGTGTGTGTGTGTGTGTGTGTGTGTGTGTGTGTGTGTGTGTGTGTGTGTGTATATATATTCATGTATGCAGGGGGGCTTGAGAGTAGAGTGCATGTGTGTGTGTGTGTGTGTGTGTGTGTGTGTGTGTGTGTGTTTGAATGTGGTGCATATGTGTGTGTCTTTGAGTTTGTATATATATATATATATATATATATATATATATATATATGTGTGTGTGTGTGTGTGTGTGTGTGTGTGTGTGTGTGTGTGTGTGTGTGTGTGTGTGTGTGTGTGTTGTATGTGTGTGTTTTTGCATCAAAGTTTACATGGGTGCTACAAGATTTTGCCAATATGTCCTGCAACATTTTAGGAACAGTGATTCTATTTAGCATGAACGACTGTATGTATTAGAGATGTATATTTCTTTTGTTTGCTGATAGATACTAGAAAGTACTTATCAAGATATTTTACATGTTTCTATTGTCATGCATTATACGATTGCAAACTAAGTTTGTGGCAGAACAGGTCAAGAAAGAAACAAGGGGGGCCTGTGGGAGAAAGACTAGAATCCATCAAGAGTTGTGGTGGCAGATTTTTCAGGGCTGAATGATCATATATCTCTAAGCTCAGTACTAAAATTAAGAGCAGCTAGAATTTAGATGAAGGTCAGTAATAGCCTAGTAAGAACAGCAGATGGTGCTATTTTAACCATGATTTTTTAGTGAGTAAGACAAGGGGAATGAATTATTTACTGAAACAATATTTTAACTATTTATTTAAATATTTATTGATTCTTTTATAGTTTTTTAAGTTTGAGTATTTATCACAAACAAATGGTTTTAAACACAGCAAACAAAATGAATTGTGTATTTATTGTTATGAGCATCAAAGTGTTTTTATCTTTCCTTAATTAGTTTTTTTTGAGTGAATTTTTATTAACTAGTTAATGGGATTATTAAGCAAAGGGTTTTATTGGTTACTTTCAACCACATGAATGTATAAAATGTGTTGTTGTTAAATGAATGGTTGTCTGATGAAGTCTTACAGTTGGATGTCTCTGATCTGTTAATAGCGTTTACGTTTTATCTGGTTTCTACTCTGGTTTTGTGAATAAAATCCGTGGGTTCGCTGTTTGAAGACTGTTTCCTTGCTTTTCGATTGCAAACTAACACTGACAACAACATGGTATTTCTAAGGGAAAATTTATTTTATTTCTTAAAGGAATGATTTTTTAAAGAAGATACATGGATTGCTTTATAATTCTTAGCAAGGGGACACCCTTACAGAAATAGGCTATAGTAAATACAAAATGTGATGATTTACTAAAGAGAATGCATGCCTATCACCTAACGATATATCTGTCTCACTGTCTATATATGAAGAACAATCTTTTTCTTATTTAAAACATAATTTCTAATGAGGTATGCTAATAAAGATAAATTGCCAGTGACTTGGACTAACTTTCTATGCTTACTGATTCAGTTGCTGTGTTGTACAAAGTAAATCAATTATTCTGTAAGAGAAAATGACTCGAGTCATATTTACCTGGAAGCCTGGGCTCAGTACCCCTTCAGAAACAGTGTGTCATGTTTCCTTAAAGTTCATGGATAGATGCATTTCATTTTGCTGGAATAACCAGATGATTAATATTGTGCTTTTTCACTTCCCACTGGCAGAATTCCCAGTGCAGAACTATACATTGCTGCCTGCAACCTGTGGTTGGCTAGCATGTGTGCACACAGAAAGACTTTTTTTTTTCTTTTAACTGCTCATTCAAAAGAGCATTGCAGACCTACCTGGTAGGGAAAATGTACTTTTTAAAATAGCATCTACAGCAAGTGTGTGTGTGTGTGTGTGTGTGTGTGTGTGTGTGTGTGTGTGTGTGTGTGTGTGTCTGTGTGCGTGTGTGCACATGTGTGTGTGCATGTGTGTGATACTGTGTCTTAGTAACAGACAAAAAGCTTTTGTTACACTTTTGACCAAATGATTTTCAGTTCAGTAGACAAGCAGATAAAAACTACCATTTTTACAAAATTAGATGAAAAAGTTAAAATGCATTTGCATTTGCTTTGTCATGAGTACATATGACTTTAAAATTTTATTTAAAATAGAAAGATAAATTAAATAATATCATTAAATATCACTGAATTAATGGGTGCATTTTTTTGTAAAATATAGATAAATGCATACTCTTGACATTCAGATGCTAACAGTGATTTGGAAGCAAGACACAAACTGGAGAAACAATTATCTTAATCATTGTTTGAACCTTTATTGTTGTCTTATTAAGCCCTCCAAGCAATTGTTAATTTACCTGCTCATTCAAACAAATTATTAGTCAAACAGTAGACAATATAAGTATAATTGGATTTTAAATATGTGTCTTTATTGTCTAGATTTTTCTTTAAAAGATACAAGCATGATTTTTAATTCCAAGGATATACTTATCATTTTAATGGCAGTCAATTTACAATTAGAAGCAGTGATATAGAAAATCATTGATTATAATTGCATAGTGCAGAAATGTTGTTATAATTTGACAATACCTATTTTGCTTTCATATTGACAACAATCAATACAAAACAACTTGCAAGAAAAGTACATTTAACTGAAATTAAAAGCAAATGATGCTTAATTTGAAACGAAGAACAATTGCATGAACCCCGTTCATTTTAGTTCAAAGTAAATCATTAAACATAGCTTAAAAATCCCCAAAATAGAGAACTTTAATTTTAGAGAAGTGATAACAGATTACCATTTTACTGACAAGACTGGCCATCCATCACAGTGAAACCACCTTGCAGAGTGCTGGTCCAATTTTCCATTCTAACTGTAGAGACATTTTAAGAGGCATATCAATTTTTGCCATAAAAATGCTTTACCTGTGAGTATTTTTTGTATTTTTATTAAACAGAATTCTCTAAAGTTTTCAGTATTTTAGTATATTAACATTTTAAAGATTAAGTATAAGGACAAAATGATTGACTTCAACAATTGGCTAAGCTTCTGGTGTCATTCAAAGGGGATCCAGTATCTGTCTGCCTGGGACGACATAATTGACAAACCACGATGCTTTGCCAGAGATGGTCTGCACCTGTTGCTTCTGGGATTCAGGTTACTGGCTAAAGCTTTTGCAACCCCTATAGTGTCTTTTTTAGGCAAGGGTCAAAGGACAAAATTACCACCGTAACAGATACAAGCATGCAAAATCTGAAGGTAATGCTAGTCAATGCTAGAAGTCTAAACCTCAAAATGCACTCTCTTGAGGCACTCCTAAAAATGGAGAATATTGATATCTGTGCAGTAAATGAGACCTGGTTCAAGGATCCAGAGAGCACCCCAGGAATATCAGGTTACAAGTCTTACCACACTTTTAGGCCACCAAACTAAGACCGAAACACTAACGGTGGAGGAGTGTCCATATTCACCAAGGATATTCACACCTCTAGGCTAGTTGCCCAACACAATGCATCTGAAATTCTCCAGGTGCAACTAACACTAGGTAAGACTGCAATCCAAATTGTAGCTTGCTACAGATCCCCCACTATGCCCCAAGATTCTCACTACACCTTTCTAAACATACTGGAAAATATTAAGATTCAACCAAACACCCTAATACTGGATGATTTCAACTACCCTGCCATTAACTGGGAAAACTACTTGGGTACCAGCACCTTTTCCCAACAGTTCTTGAAACTCATAAATTCCAATGCCCTGGATCAACTAATCCAATGTCCATCCAAGGGCTCCAGTATCCTAGACCTGGTCATTACCAACATGGGAGATAGATGTTTCAAACTAGTGATCACCCCTCATTGGTCAAGTCTGACCATAAGCTAATCACCCTTGACATCCACATCCCAACCCCACCCCTCAGTAAGGAAACCTCTGTAAAAAACTTCTCCAAAGCTAGCTTCATGCTACTCAAGTCAGAAGAGACAAACTTCATGCCACCCATGCAGATGGGAACTGAAAGTTCGACTGCTGAATCCTACACTAAGGTACTGTATGAGCACATCCACTCGTGCATGTATCGTGCCATCCCAAATAGAACCAAGATGCTCTCCTTCAAAAAAAAGAAAGTCAATCTTGTGGTCCCCTGCCATAAACAAACTATACAACAGAAGGAAGAAACTGTTGCAGAAAAGAGGAAAATCCCAGGATGTAAAAAACTCCCTTACCAGCCTCAGTAAGAAGCTGAGATCCCTCATAAAATCCTTGAAAGCTAGTTACGAAAATAAAATTGTCAAAGATTCCAAAGACAACAACAAGGCATTCTATAGTTATGCCAAGAATCTAAATGCAATGCTCAGATCTGCTCTGAGTTACAACAAGATGGCATTAAATATACTGATCCCAAGGATATTGCCAATATCCTGGCAGATCGATTTAGTGCCAACTTCACCCCCCTCTTACCCCCTAAATGGCCCATTTCAATACCAAAAGATTGCCAAATTCCAGTAATCATGGCCACACAGGTAGGAACCACACTCTCCAAAGCTACAAATACAGCATCCATGGGACCAGATGACATCCTGGGCTGTGTACTACATGAATTACAAAATGAACTGGCACCTCACCTAAGTGTCATGTTTAATCATAGCCTCACCTCAGGCTTTGTGCCCACTGAGTGGCGCACAGCTACAGTTATCCCACTCCACAAGGGTGCATACACCTTGGATCACAGGAACTACCATTCCATCAGTCTGACGAGCCTGATCTGCAAGGGCATGGAATGCATTATCATGGAACTTATAAATAAAGACATTGGCAACTTTCAAACACTGGACCCCACCCAGTTTGGGTTTGTGAAGTGCCGATCATGTCTCTTGAACCTGACTGACTTCTTCAAATCAGCCTCCAGAGCTAAGGATGAGGGTAAGGCGGTCACCACAGCCTACCTGGACCTCGCCAAGGCCTTCAACACCATCCCCCACACTGGAATCATAGATAAACTTGCTAAGCTGGGCATAAATCCCTATGTCACTTGATGGGTTGCCAACTGGCTTACTGACAGAACCCAGACTGTAAAAGTAGATGAATCCAAATCCAGCTCCAGACAAGTGACAAGTTGAGTACTTCAGGGTTCAGTCCTGCGACCGCTCTTGTTTGGCATCTACTTTTCTGAAGTACAGGCCAACACTAAGGGACTCTGGCTAACAAAGTTTGCAGATTACTACAAACCGGGAGCCATTATTGAATCCCCAAATGATGTGGATATTTTACAAAAGGGCCTTTACAGAAACAAATGCTTGGTGCCAAAGCCATGGGCTCAAGCTTAATGCCAAGAAATATATAGTTATCCCCTTTGGGAAAAAACATGTACCCATGAATTACCACATAGGTGGCAGTACAATAAACACCAAAAATGTGATGAGCGACTTGTGGACACAGGTGGAAAGTGATCTCACCTTCGATAACCACATTGCCACAACAGTCAGGAAATCCTTCTATGTGGCACACCTCATCACTAAGGGCTTTTCATCCAGAAAAAAGGAGGTCATTGTCCCACTGAACTCATCCCTCATTTGACCCATTATAGAGTACAGTGCCCCATTTGGTATGTACCTCACAAAACATCTGCAACAGCTGGAAAAGCTGCAGAAATACCTCACTAAAAGAATCACAGACATAAAGCAGATGTCCTATGCTGACCGTCTAAAAAAATTCCAGCTATATTCTATGGCATATCGACTACTCAGAGGCAATCTCTGCTTAACATACAAGGCCATGTCAAACCCTGAGCTGTTGGACATGCTCCAGTTAAAAAAATCCCAATCTCTCAGAGCCACATGCTCCAGGGATCTAAACCTTGTCATCACAATGAACAAAACATGCTGGAGGGATAAGTTCCTGACCCAGAGACTCTCCATAATCTGGAATAGACTGCCCATACATGTCAAGCAGAGCACCTCCTTGGTCCTCTTCAAAAGGAACCTTGATGATTGGATTGGAGACAGGAAATTCACCCTGGGGATCATGTCAGTCACCCTGCTAGACAGGGGTCCCTGCAAATAAATATTGTGGGAAGAAATATCCAGGGAATTGTTATGGCTAGGCTTGTATAGGCCCTAGAGCTGATAGCCTAGTACCAACCTATGAACCTATAATTAAGGGCATTGCCTCCAGAAAAAAAAAAAGAAGTTATTACTTCCCTGTAGTCTTGCCTCATCAGGCCAATAACTGAGTATAATGCCCCATTTGGTATGCACCTTTTTATGCACCTGCAGCAATTGGAGAAACCACAAAGGCTCCTCACAAGGAAAATTCAAGGTCTTCACCATCAGTCCTATGGGGATCATCTGAAATCACTGTCACTTTATTGTTTCATACAATCAACTCAGAGATGATTTCTGCCTCGCATACAAGGTGATCTCTGATCCTGTCAAATGATACACAGGTTACTCATTCTAAAGACCTTAATCTGGTATGTGGCATTAATAAAACCTGCTGAAGGGACATATTTGTCTCCCAAAGGTTACCACACCTTTGAAACAGACTTCCACTTCATGTCAAACAGAGCACCTCAGTGGACCTCTTCAAACGCAATCTGGACAATTGGATTGGTGACTGTAAATTCACCCCCGGGATTCCAGCTGTGTCCCTCTTGGACAGGGGCAGTAGGTGCTGATCATGAAAATAAGGGTAAGAACTTGACTAGGCTTGCAAGGCCCTGGGGTCATTAGCCAAGCAATTTCCTTTGATCCTATGAATATTTAAGATTTGATATTGGAAAACATGCCAACATGACATGTATAACATCTTTTCGTAGTGGCAGTATTTCATATACCCTAAAAAGCTCATGATAGCATGCCAATTTGTATTCAGTAAGCAGACATCCACACAAACCCAGTAAAGATCTCTGCATGCTAATTACTGCATAAGTAGCTGAAATGCATGCTAATCAACCTATCCAAGATGGTGGAGCTATTGAACAAGATATAAAGCAATAGTGTACACTTAGTGTAGCCTTTTGCTTTGACGAAACTACAGTGGTGAGGAAGAATGTTAGGGACTGCTTCTGCTCTTCGGCATGTTTATGTGCAACATGCACTAGTCTATGCTGCTGCTGCTGCTGATAGACTTCAGGCAAGGAGGACAAGGGAATTTTGGCCCTGTTTAACTTTTTATGGCCTGCATGAGGTGAAAATGGTAGAGCACTACAGAGTAGATAGAGACATACTCTAGGAACTCTGCAACCTCTGTCTTCCTCACCTGAGAACAAGGGCAAACTGAGGAGAACCAATACCTGTGAAAAACAAAGTATGTATAGAGTACTGGAACATTTCAGAGTCCCACAGGAGACATGCTGGGGATGTCACAGACATCAGCATCTAGGATCCTACACCAATTCCTGAATGCTATGCTACAGCATGCCAGTGACTATATATTTTTCCCCCATACCCCTGAGGGCAGAGCTAGAACTATGCAGGATTTATACCCCATAACACACTTTTCTGACGTTGTGGGTATGATAGTCTGCATGCACATTGAGATCAAAGCAACACCCAGGGAACAGAGAAGGGCATACACCATGAAAAAGAGGTTCCACTCCATTAACTGCCAGATCATGTGTAATGCTAAGGGTATTATCCTGAATATTTCTGTTAACAACCGCAGCAGTGATCATTACTTTCATACCTGACAAAACTCACAGCTCTCCCTCAGGTTTTCCAGGGATGATATCACACATGGCCATTTACTGGAGCATGCAGGGATGCACTCAAACCATGACTGATGACGCCCATCAGAAATGCGCACAGACCCACAAAAGAATGCTATGAGGCACACATAGAGCATGTTTTTGGGCTGATGAAGTCATGGTTTTCCCTAGATACATCAGGGAGTGCTTTGCAGTACAAGCCCAGTACTCGGGTTGAAATGATCACAGTCTGTGCTATTCTGCACAATATTATCCTGTGAAAACAGCTACAACAGAAACATCAAGTGCTAGGAGCAAATACTCCACCACCACTGGCAAGGTCACCACATCCACATGCAGGTGAGGAGTCAGAGAGGGGACCACCAGCTGCTGTGGGTGTATGTAGATGCAAGCATGCAGAATATACTCTCGCCCTGGCCAAGAAGCAAAGGATAGCACACATTCTTAGCACCTAAGGGATACAGCTTTCATCTTATGCACCTACATACAGTAATATTAATGGTAGGCAACAGTCAGAACCTTTATTTGCCCATGTAATGGCTGCATACTGCTAGCATCAAACAGTCAGCCTTGAAAGACAGCATTTTTAACTACAGGACTATTAAGGTAAGTACTGAACCTGTAAAAGAAAAAGAAATATGTAAGAACATGAATGGAAGATACCTACATTCTGTTACTTGAAAACGTACCTAAGTAGAATGTGTATGGAAATCAAAGGGATGTGTGAGACCCTACCTCAGCGCCACATTCAACCTCTGCACCCCTCCCCCAACTGCACCCCTATCTGGCCACCATCATCTTCAAAGCTCACCAGTATTCCAATATCAGATGGTAGGAGTCCTACACTTCCACTGTCAGGATCAGCTGTGATAATATGTAACAAACACAGGAGCAAATTTACTACTCCAATAAATATTAACCCAAAATATCTGAACAAAAAGTAACACTGTTTGCACAATTGCAAATGCTACAGCAATGCAGACACTCATCACACATACAGATAATATATATCTAAATAGTGCTTAATAAGAACAAAAACAATGCTTACCATGTGCAGATGTCTGAGCACTTTGCATGGAAGATGAGCCTGGAAGAAACAAAGCAGTGTAAGGATGGCACTTAATCATCACAATGGGAATAACATAGGGGGCAGTGAATACTCAATCACCTGTATGCCCTGTAAGAAATAGTTCTAACTAAAACTTGTCTGAGACATTCATCCACACCCATGTCTACTGAGCAACTGTGTTGATCCATACTTACCAAAAGATACAGGTAGAGAAAGCACATATCACATGCAGTAGCAGTAACACTGTATTTTAGTCTACAAGGCAATATAATGTTACCATGTATAAGCCGACCTGGAATCTGCTCCTGTGACACACTTTACCACCCATACACATCAGCACTGACATCAAACACATGGTGTGCAGGGTCCCCTGAGTTGTTGGGATCTCTGACAGTGGACAAGAACTCCTCATTTGGTGTCAGTGGTGGTTCAGTAGCAAGACCACCCCACAACAGCCAGCTGTTCATGGGCAATTGCAGCCACCTCTGTGCTTATGAAATTATAAGAGTTGCCTGATGTTACATGGGATAATAATTGAAGCCATGGCCACCAACTGAGTTTACATTGATGACAGACTGGTTTCAAATCTACTTTCTGTTAGCCATATCTCCCTGGCATCTCTCAAGTAGGAAGGGTTAATGCTGCCTCAGTGCGTGGATGATGACCTCATTCTCATCGTCACTGACAGGGGGTTTACATTGATTTGTATGCTTGGGTGTTATAATCCTATGTGACGTAAACACATTGATATCACATAACTAATGTATTTCTTCACAAAAATAATCAGTCTGTGTACTATTTGTCAACATAAAGCACTTGAAGCACACTTCCCATTTAGTATACTAGAATGGTAGGCATATCTCCCAACCATACTGATTTACTCGGTTTTTACCGAGTTTTGGGGTCCAAATAAAGGGGTGCCACGATTCCCAAGTGGCACCCCTTCAATTCTGATTTTTGTCTTATTTTTTTTCCCATTTTCAAATTTCGGCACTTTCGGAGCTGACGTCATCACATGCGCGATGACGTCAGCTCCGTCAGGGCTATCAGCCAGTCAGAATTGAGCTTCTGGCTACAAATCTGCAAATGCGAGCGAGCGGGAAATCATCTTTTACAGCACTCAGTATAGTAACAGTCAGGAAAGTTTTGCAAGGAAATCGGCTTGTTTGACATTTGGGGACTTAACAGCTGTGAAAGCTTTACAGGACTCGTTACAGCCGGGAAATCTTTACAGCAAGAAAATCGGTTGGTTTGGTTTGATTTTGGTAAGTGTGCTTTCATACTTTTGCCTCCCCAGTTATGTTCCACCTATTGTCAATTAACTTCAGCAACACAAGCAGTTAGGTTGTTTGGCTCCAAAGTTTATCGATGACTTAAGCTATCAAACAGCAGGTACAAGTTCTGTGTTTTGTACCTGGGTGTTACATTGACAGAGAGGTTATTTGTTAGGGGCTGGTTCAAATCTGTAGATTCTATATTCAGTCGTCGCGTAGATTAAAAGCACATATTGTGGATTGCAGTGAAAGATGGACTTCAGTGTTCAGTTCTAGAGATTGAATTGTACTGCTGATTAAGCATTCCGTAAATAACAGTCTTCTTGAGAGTAAATGCCTTGATTCTTCTGCTTTGCATCTAGTCCACAAACTAAATTGCTTATGTGTATATCAATGCAGAAAAGCATATCCTTCTGTATGTGCAAGTTATAAGTAGAATAAATGTTGTAGCAACAACATAGGGTAGCAGATGAAATTAAAATGTAGAGTGAGTAAGGAGAAAAACAGATTTTGTAAAAGCTGCCTTAAATTCAATGGAAAACAAATCTGGATTGCTTTCGTTGGTTTCCAGCTTTGTCACTGACTGAATCTGTTGCAGTTTGAAGTGTTGTCATTGTGATATTGAACTCACATCACTCTAAACTAGACTTTGCAATTGTGTGTTAGTATTGGTGACAATAATATTGTTACTGTCCAGTACTGTGTTTCCAGAAGTTTGTTGTAGCTTATTTCTTTTTGGTTGCTTCAGAAACGTGTATCCTAGAATGATACTATGTGATGCCAAAATTCTACCAATTCATGGGCCTGTGATACAAAATATGCCTTTGGTTGAGGGTGAAGTGGGTGTCTTGATTCCTGAAAATCCCCATGTGTTTTTCATTGGGCATGTTTCTTTGTCTACAGTAGTACAGTCTCTCAGTTATTCACTGAATAAAATTACTATTGTACTTGTAGAATGATAGAATTCATTCAACTTTATGGAATAGGCTTTTCAGTCTTTCTTTACTGCAGAGATTTTGATATCAGATAGCATGATATTTTGATGCTAAAATTTAAATGTTGTATGATTTTATCTTATGCCTATGGTACAGACTGAATTATGAAAAAAATGTTGGATGTGCTTTTCCACAAACTATTCTCTGGTGTTTTGCATGCTTGCAAGCTGTGTGAGTAGAGGCCAGAAGGACTGAGTCATTAAGACTTGTAAAGTGGACCAAATTTGTCATATGGGTGGTATGGGGAGGGGTTATGATCTTGCCTTTGAGATTTGGCAACATTATTTTTATTTTTTTACATGCATCATTTGTAACTTCTTGGCTGGAAATACTCATTGACATACAGAGCTGAGTGCTGTATCTTTACCATTAATAAGCCACTTCATTTATGACTAAATGAGTTGAGCCCTTGTGTTTTGTTGTGACAAAAGTAGATTTCACTAAGCAGTCCAGTCATGCACCATTCCTTGTGGAACAGTCTGAGATCTCTGCATAAGATAAGCAGCAATTTCTTTTTGGCTCCTTCCTTTGTTCCTATTTGTTTTGCTTGAACTGGACATGCAGGTGTCTGAGAACTTTCTCAAAGTATTTTCTGTGCCAGGTCAGGTCCTTAGGGACATTTTTAAGGTAACATTTTGCTTATCTGTATTATCAGTGCCACTGCCACATACAGCAGTATGTACATTACAGCGTTCATGGTAACTAGGGCAAAATAGCCAAGTAATGGGACATTGGAATGGATGCAGGTGGAGGGCTGTGTATGGGGGCCCCAATTGCCCATGATTTTGTGAGGGAGGAAGGGTGGCAAACTCAAAGGCAGCCCCGGTGGCAGAAATTCTAGCTACGCCACTGGTCAGTAGGTCATGGAGTGACTTTTGGAGGTCCTAGCAAACTATAATAATCTTTTGCTAAGATTCGAATATTGCCTACCATTAAATGCCCTACTTTTACCACAAAACCCACATACTGCAAGTCACCAATAAAAATCCTAAGGTTCATCATCTTCTCCCTTCCCAGTGAATGTCATTGGTACACATACAAAAAAAAAATGGTTACCATTTACTACTGGGTCTGAGGCCATATTTTGGTTGTCTGTTCTTCAGTTTTCATTTGAAAGTTGGTATCCCACAATTCCACTGGAGTGGGCAGGGTCACATAATTATGTATGCAAATTGTATGTTAATCAACGCACAGATTTGTACCTATTTTTCATGGGCCTTGTCCAGATTTTTGATTTTTCCAGGTTGAGAGGTATGATGGTAGGTGCCTGCCCACCTACACATCCTACACAAATGAAGGTTTGTACAAACAAAGGAATATCACATAAGTAATGTATATGTTTTCAAGAAAATAATAAGGCCTTCATCTCATTTTCTACAGAAAAGCACTTGACACACATCTCATTTTGGGTAACAAAATGGGAGATTACTGCCGCCCCCACGCAAACACACACAAGCATATGCAAAAACTGAGGAGCACTACATAAGTAATACATATATATTTTCCCCAAAATGATCAGGTTGTCTACACATTTTCAACAGAAAAGCACTTGAAACAGACTTCTCATTTAGGACAAGATAATGGGAGGTTGCACCCCCCCCCCCCACACACACACAATCCAACAAAAATGTAAGTTTCTGTAGAAGCACCCTCTCTGTCAACATAGATATAGTGAAGAACAAAAAGTTATGCCATTGATTACCTGATAACAATTATCATTGCTAAATAGTAAATAAGTCAATTTATGAATGCCAGTCAACTTTTGCTGTACCCACCACTCCTGTGGAGGTTAACCCGGGCCATCTCAGCTGCATAACGTCAGTTTCAGTGGCATGTGCATTACCATTTATCTCCAATATGTTGCCAAATGACCATGGTTGTATTAAATATAATGGGATTCTATATATCAGTAGCTGCTTAAGCTTGTAGACCTTAATTATAACAGATAACATGAATTCTTGATTTTGTAGCTGTTGGTAATTGTATTAGGCAATTGTAATACTGTATTCAGATTAGGTAGGTTCAATTCTTACAAGTGACCTATACATTCACATTCAACAAATATCATTTTTAAATTTTAATTGCAGCAATATTGATTTTAATGCCATGATGTTAAATTAATCTATAGTATCTTTATAAGCATATATGGAATATCTGCATATTCCAAGGATTACATGTAACAATTCACAATCATTTTTGGGATTGGGAAAGCTGTATAGCTAATGTAATAATAAAAGTAAATGTATTGTAATAAAGCATGGATGTGACATATAATAGTTCTAAATGAGGTTTGAAACAGACCAATTTGTCAAGGGACATCTTCAAGGGGGGGTTAGATAAATAGAGTAGCAGGAATTAGAAGGATAGGGGGAGGATAGGGTTAAATAGGAACAGATGCGGTTTTGGAGGAAGTGAGGTAGGGTTAGGGAGGGGCTTAAAGAATGTTAGGCAAGTGTAACTGGAGTAGGAGTCACATTTTGGCGTGAACTTGCTACAGCAAGTTCTGTGTCTCCGACAACCTGTAAGTGTTGGTGTGGTCAGGTAGGCCTTAGACTAGTGGTCTGTGGAAGAGGTGGGTAATGTTCATTAACTGGGTTTTGGTTGGCAGTAGTTGTATCATGTCAAAGTTTTAGTAGCAGTAGTAGATTTTTTTTTTTTGGCAAAGCGTTTGTTGTTGTGATCATAGTTGGGATGGATTGGCAAGGAATGATAGATCTGGTGTATAGTTTTAAGCCATGGGCTGTACCATGGTAGCTTAGGTAAGGTGGCATTTTGAGTCCTGTAAGGGAGTCATGCTACTGCACATCCGTAAATTTACTGACTTGCTGGCAAATGTGTGAGTTGAGTTAATTTGGCATACTAGGTCTGTCAGAGCTACAATTTGTTTAAATTTCCAGCGTCGGTTCAGGAGTGTGGGTCCCATGTTAGCTTTTCCCGGTTGCTGTTCATCATTATGGCAGTTGCTGATGAAACCATGGCTGTTGGCTTAGGCAGGTGTGGTATTCTCACAGGTTAGGACAAATTTCTGTTCTTTCCTGCTGTGCTGGCCACTCAGTGTACTTTGAGAGTGTTTTCACGGGCTACAAGTACACTCTTGACAGTTGGGGCAGTGTGCATGTGCTGTCCATTTGGGGTTTATAAAAAAAAAAAAAAAAAAAAAAAAGTTTAATGCAGCTATTTCTATTCATATACATAAATAAGTCATAAAGGACAAGGATTGTGGCTTAATGTGGTGATGTACGAATGTCCATCCTTGGGCAGGGGGTGGGACTGAATTAGCAAGTTAGGTTTAATGTGGTGAGAGTGGTTACTTATGCATTTCGTTGGGTTATTTATGGCTCTGGTGTGGTAGCTGTAGTATGGATGGCTTTAATTCCCTGTGGTGTGAGCGAATACTGCTGTAATTCTATTCAGGGTCAGGGCTGGACATCTTCCATTCGCAGTTGTCAGTTAGAGAGTTCCTTTCCACCATTCAAGATAAGGACTGTGTTTTGTTTTCCTTCCTTTCCTTTTCACGGGCTTTATGGTGCAGGGAAGTGGTCATGCATGGTCTGTGCTTGACTTACTGTCAATGGAAAGGGGACAGGCAATTAACTTAGTAGAGCCCTGGCTACAGCTTGGCGATCAGTTAATCAGTTTCTGTATGCCTGTGTGTTGGTGGTGAGGGGTTTACCTCTGTAGTGATGAGAGTAGATGTTGGAAAAGGAGATACCAGAGTTGATTACAGAGCTTGCCTTAAACACAAGAGAAAAATTGCTAAACTTAGAATGACCCATGAATGCGGTTAGTCCAGTGTAAGCTTAGCAATAATACTGCTGTTTTGCTGAAGGGCTCTTAAGTCATTACCACTGTTGCGTTATGACCGCAGGTCACGAAACCCCTATTTTGAAACAGATCTGCTAAACTTGGTACAGTGCTGTGCCAGTGGGCTGGGAAGTCTTACAGCGGTGTGGTGCTGACTCCTGGAATTTCTTTTGTAGTGTTGGGTTCAGTGGTAATTTCACGGGCTTTGATGTACTGGTGAGGAACAGCTGCTTCTGTGCATGCTCAATGGAGAGGGTAGCTGGTGGGGGAGGGCAAGAGTGACTACCTCTCAACTGTACAGATTTTGCAGTAACTCCAGATTTTTGCTTTATTTTTTGGTTCATTTTTCATAAAATTGTGGTTTTCTGGCAAATTAGTGGCAAACCGTTAAAGACTGGAAAATAATGACAGATATTTGAGTTTTAAAGTTCCTACCCTCCAAAAAAAAAATGTCATGCTAATGCAAAAACCTGTTATTCTGTCAATTTTTTATGCTTGTAAGAGCAATATTTTTAAAATGTGTCCCTAGTTGTACCACTTTTCATGGCTTTGTCCAGATTTCTTAGCTGTGGTTTACGGCTTACAAAGTTAATGTTTTCTCAAACAGTTTGCGTTTTCTTTCCTGACAGGTTTTGTGGTGCCTGCTTCATTGGAGGATGAGGAATGGCATATGGAAACATGTGGCTGTACGAATTCTGATTTTTTAAAGACTAATAAACCAAGTATATCTCTTCTGAAGGGGCAGAATAGAACTGGTGTGTGTTACCATGCTGATGTCTGCTTGGTGAATCATTGATTTCTTTGAGAGCTCTTGCAAGCTTAAGGAGAAATAGGAGGAGATGATTTTGAAGTGAACAAGACAAGGGTGGGACGAGGGTGCTCTTGCATATTATATATATGTTAGTGTAAGATCTTTAGTCTGATGAATATTTTGTGTGGTGGGGGGCAGACAGGGAGCATGGGGCAGGTGGATTATGGGCTTTTCTTTGGAGGCCTTGTTTATGTTGTAACTTGGTTCTGTGGAAGCATCTCTGTAGGTGGGGACTTGCATTTTGTGAAATATTACTTTTGCAGTGGTGGCTGTGTGGAGGTTTTTTATCAGTCAGAGAAAGGAGAGATCCATAAATTGGTTTTCATGGGCTTTGGGCTCCTGAGGTGTAGGGTGAGCTGCGCATGTGTGGTGACGGTTACAGGCTCCCATTTTAATTATCTCAGATGAGTCAGGGAAGCTGTGCAGGTACAGTTATGAATTCCTTGTGGTGGCTTGTGGTACACACAGGTAGAACCACACTAGCCAGGATGGGGCAGTGGTGCAGCAGTTGTGTGTCACAACACAGCTAGAGGTTCTCTGGTTCGATTTGTGGCCGGGTGCTTTTTGTGTGGACTTTCATATCCAAATGAAGAATATCAGGGAAAAAGCATAGGGGTGAAGGTGACAAGGTTGCACTGAATGGGGATGGGAGAGGATGGGGGTCAGTGTAGTGGCAGTGCAGTTGGTGAACATGGTAGGCCCCTGGCAGTACTTAGATTGTCATTAACATGCTGAGAATTTACAGTTTCTTTCTTTTGCAGGTGGGGAAGTGCAGAGCAAACATCGGTTGGTGACTGGAAGCAAGTGGATAAACTAGATGCCGGCTGGTGCAGTCACTGCCAAGTGAGACCACAGATGGGAGAGTGCAGAGTGAGCAAAACTCAGTGGCCTGGAGGAACTTGCTTGAAAGATAAGGGATTCTGCTGGGATGGATGTTTTGCATGCTGGAGTGTGCACAATGAAGTCACAGGTAGTCCTGTTTATTTGGTGCTCATTAAGGCATGTCAGAGTCTGTATCATGGGGTAGTGTGGGGGCAATTGAGGAGGCATGTTGGGGGCATAGTAAAGCAGTGTTGGGGATTGTTTAAGGGGAGTATTGGGCTTTTCCTTGGTGTTTGCTTGGGTTGGATTCGTTAGTGGTTTGCTGTGTTGTGGGCCGTACCTATCCTTCTGCTCAGCTATTCAGATTGCAGAGGTGTGGAATCAAGCGGGCGTGATTGGTGGCCAGAGGGAAGGAGAGTCAGAGGTGTTGGAGCTGGTTCAATGGATGCCATTGTTGCTTGGGTGGTCCACAGGAAGGCCAGAGATGGGCATGTGCTGAGTGACCAGTGGTCAGCACCCTGATTAAATGCCTTTGAAAGGTAATGGATGCTTTATGTGGATTTTCTTGGTTGGACTGGTGTATAATGGGATTGTGGATTTTGCTACTGGGGTGGTGCATGGTGGGGTATGTTTGGGTCAAGGTAAGGTAGGACTAGGGATGTGATGGTGCATGTACCAGTGACTGTTGTCATTGATGGAATGGTGCATAAATGTGCTTGATTAGGGGACTGTAATGTAAACAGTCACTGTACTGCAGGAAATATTTAAGGTTGTTGATGTTGAGAGGCTGGATGCTCTGTTTGTTAGAGTTGTGTACAAAGGGGTCACAGGGAATTTTATTTTATTCGCAATTTAGCAAGATAAGGCGAACTTGGTGCGATTTGGGTAGTGTATCGACAAGTAAAGGAGTATGTTGGGGGCTGGGTAAAACAGGATTGTGGCTCTGTTGTGGGGGGCCTGGGAGTTTTCTACAGGTGGGGTGGATGTGCAGTAATTACAGGCATAGGAAGTTACTAGGTTACTGGTGCCAAGGCCTTTAAAAGTCAGTTTATCTATATTTGTTTTATTTATGGTTATTATGCACTTATATTTGGAGGTAAGGTATTCTGCTGGGGGTGGCTGGGTTGATGTCTGGTAGATGGTATGTTAACAAGTGTTTGTTTTGTACTCATTAAGGCATTTCAACGTTGGTGCAGCTGGGTAGTGTAAGGCCAAGGGAGGATAAGGTATACTGAGGGCAAGTTATAGCAGGGTTTGATATTTGCTTAGGGGTAGTTTTGGGTTCTTACTAGTGGGAGGAGCGGCACCAATTTCAGGAGCGGGGGTCATTACTTGGTTAATGGCTCTAAAGTTTTGATGAACTAGATAGCTTCAGGTAAGTAAGATTCCTTAATCCATAGTGCATTGCATGTTGCTCTTATTTAAGATGGACATGGGTGATTGTTGCCTGTGTCCAAAAGTAATATAGGTAGAGCTGGGTCGGGGAATTTGCACTTGATAGGATTTGATTGATAGGATATAATAGCATGGCTATGGATGTTTTTTCTTTGTCTTAATTATGGTTAACAATGTTGTTGGGAACTACTTGGTTGGGAAAATAGTGATATATTATTTATAGAATAGGTCTTTCTATCATTTGTTTATTTTGCATGGGTATTAGTTGTATCATGAATTTGTGAGTTGTGGAGGAAGTCTTTGTTAACACAGCTTAAATTTCATTGGTGTTTTGTATGCGGTAGTAAATGCATTTTAAGCAGTTGATGAAGGAGATATGCCATTGGTGGTGCATACTGTCATTAAGAAGTTGTAATTATGCGTGAATGAAGTATTTACAGTTTTTTCTTTTACAGATCCCTTGGAGGTTGCAAATGGAGACGTGCTGACCAGGCATTACTTGGTAGTTGAAGCAAGGTGGCTTTGACAAGCGAGAGAGTGGGTCGAGGTTGATGTTGGTTGATGTAGTGGTGTGAAAGAGGTCATGGTCTTCCAGCAAGGCAGCCACATATGGAATTGTTATATTTTCTTCCCAATAGTTACAACGTAATGGTTTGTTTTGTTTGCTTTGGGTGGGGAGCATCAGGAGTGAATTTACGCTGTTTTATTGGTAGCTGTTTTTTTTCCTGCATTGGCTTGGGTAGGGTTGCAGCCTTCAGGGGTAAGGGATTAGTGGGTTGCATTGAGTAAGTGGTTTAGGTGATGAGCTAGATGGGATGTCCTTGCATGGGAAGTGTGGCTTTGATTTACCATACTTGAAGGAGAGAAGGGTATGTTTTAAATGGTTAAATGGTATTTGAAAGTTTTCAGGTTGTTTCTACATGTCATTGGGCAAGTAAAAGGGGGTTGCTATGTGAAGAGTGGTATGCAATTGCTTTAATTTAGTTTCAGTGGTTGGGGGTTGTGTTTTCCTGGTCCAGTTGCAAGTCATGCCCTGGTAATCATTAGGTAAATTGCCAGGGGCTGGTAATGTCCTGGTATTTATTGTACACCAGATGATGTTTGCCCTTATCCCCTAATGGTGGCTAGATGATGGAAGTTTGGTGGAAGAGGGGGAACAGCATGCTCAGGCTGGTGGGCAGAGAAGAGGAGCAGGCTTGCTCTCTTCTGTTCCCCCTCTGGTGTTGGATGGTCAATTCAATAAGTTGGGAAAGGAAAGTGAGCGGTTACACTGCTTGATAAGTACATAAGCAAGTGGAGGAAGCTGCTTACTGGTTGACGGTATAATGCATTATATGGTAACAGAAGTGAGTGGGTACGCTGCTTCATAAGTAAGGGAGTGGAGGTATGGACGCTGCTTACTGATCAGGATGAGCAGGTTTACGCTGCCCTGTCCTATGATAATGTTACATGGATGTTATTTCACCTGTATCATGTTTGGTTGAAATGAATGACTATTGGTTAACATTTATGTTTATGGAAATTTAATAAAGGTCGTCAAATGTCATTTGGTGTGATGTGTTTCTTGAAGTGGACCGGGACAAATGAGGTTTGCAACACACCAATTTGCCCAGGGACATCTTCAAAGGGGGGGGGGGTAGATAAATAGAATCACAGGAATTGGGAGAATAGGAGGAGGATAGGGTTAAATAGGAAAGGATAAGGTTTGGGAGGAAGTGAGGTAGGGATAGGGAGGGGCTTAAATGATGTTAGGCAAGTGTAACTGGAGTAGGAGTCACATTTTGGAGTGAACTTGCTACCCTCCCTCCCTCCCTCTTTTTATTAGTGGGGATGTGGTTATGTGTAGTTTGGATAGGGTGGAGAAGAGGGGCAGGCTTGCCCTCCTCTGTTCCCCCTCTGGTGTTCGATGGTCAATTCAATATGTTGAGAAAGGAAAGTGAGCGGTTACACTGCTTGATAAGTACATAAGCAAGCGGAGGAAGCTGCTTACTGGTTGATGGTATAATGCATTAAATGTTAATGGACGTGAGTGGGTATGCTGCTTCATAAGTAGGTCAGTGGAGGTATGGATGCTGCTTACTGATCAGGATGAGCAGGTTTACACTGTCCTGTCCTATGATAATGTTACATGGATGTTATTTCACCTGTATCATGTTTGGTTGAAATAAATGAATATTGGTTAACATTTATGTTTATAGAAATTTAATAAAGTTCATCAAATGTCATTCGGTGTGATGTATTTCATGAAGTGGACCGGGACAATAATCTCTTTTTTGACTCAACCCACCTATACCTATCAATTTCTTAGAGCAGGAAATATGGACAAAACCGTAAATAAAATTGGAACAAAGTTCCAAAACTAGGGACAATTTTTAAATATTGCTCTTACAAATTTAGAAAGGTGACAGAATAACATATTTTGCATTAGCATGAATTTTCTAAAGGGTATGAAGTCTTAAACTCAAATATCTGTCATTATTTTCCAACTTAAGTCTCTAATGATTTGCCACTAATTTTCCAGAAAATCACAATTTTATGAAAAATTGCCAAAATATGAGGCAAAAATCTGAACATTCTGCAAACATCTGTACAGTTGAGAGGTATACCCTTATCTCTCTCTGTGTTTGCTTTTTTTTAAATGCAAAAACACAATTCTGATGTCATACATTTCGGCCAACAAATGAAATGTTTTTCAGCACCACCTGCTGCGGCTCACCCTGCCAATCTCCCAGCACCTCTGAGACATAGATTGACACTACTGCCTCCACACCCCTGCACTAGCTGGACCATCCACATAGGGTAGCATTGATCCAGCTGCTGGTGCACTGGTACCCTCCAGGAGTATTGATGGAGGTGGTGATTATGTTACCTACAAGGAGCTGCCAGGTAGGGGTGGTGCGTGATGTCACAGAACTGGCCCTTATGTCTGCATCATTCACCTGGAGAGGTTGCTCATTAGAATGAAAAAGAGACTCCCACTTCAAGCAGTCTTACAGGGAACTGAGAAAGGGAACAGAGATGACAGTTCTGAGGGTGAAGACTAGATTCTAACTGTTCCCACATTTGATGGGCATGTGCTTCCAGTGTCCCCTACCTATCCCCAAACATTGTGTCTGCCAACCTATTGTGTCCATCACCATCCCTGTGTCGTTTTTATGTCCTGTCTGCACCTGCTTCCTCACCTACCTTACCTAGCTGACCCTCACATTCCAATGTCCTTTCCCCATCATCCTTCTCTTCTAGAAATATAAAACCAAAAGTAGGCAGCTGTCCCCAAAATCATTTGTTCCATATGTAGCTCTCCACTTTGCATATATGTCTTCTAGATGCTCTTTATTTGGTCAGATTGGCTATACAACATTATTGCGTTGTTGTCAACATCTGTGTTCAGGTGACATTCCAGATTCATCCAATTTGCTGTACATATTCACATTACGGCATTGAAGAAGTAGATATCTATGGTTTTGTCTTAATTCACTCCTGCATATTCCTTTATTGCTGCTCTTTTGGTATTCTGTCTGTTTGCCCACCCACTTCACCACTTTCCAACCCATTTTCACACTTTTAATCTGGTCAGAAAATAGAATCACACATCGCACACATATGGCCATAAATTGCCCATAAGAAGCCTTCACCTTTTGTCCTCTGCATTTGCCCAGAGTTTGGCATCATGTACCAATGTCAAGCAGCATTGAATGGATTTATACGTCCTATGGCAAAACTTGTTGAGGTTTTGCTATTGGCTGCACACATACTTTCTGATATTCATGTGTGCACTGCAGCAATACACTTTTGAATGAAATATTAGTACATGGGTTATTATCAAGCAGATTATGGAAATACAGAGCATAACTGCATTGTTACATTTGGAATGGGTGTATACTCACCCTGGACATTGGTAATCCATGATCATATCACATTGATATTGTTAGTTAATTCTATTAATGTGGACCTCACTTCATCTGAATATGAGCAAACATGCCTCCACCCTTGCAGTACTGATTTTATGTGTGTCTGTGTGTGTGTGTCTGTGTGCGTGTCTGTGTGTGTCTGTGTGTGTGTGTGTGTGTGTGTGTGTGTGTGTGTGTGTGTTTGTGTGTGTGTTTTACTGAGTTTGTTATCTAAACAACATCCAGAGAAACAGGTACATGTATGGCTCAGTTCTGCAAGATGCATTAATGACAACTTCTTTCAAATAGGTTACCCGAATGAATTTATTGTACTTTTGCAAATTGCAATCATTTATTTATTATTTTATTTTACATTTATTTTACATTTGTTTACCGGGCTAGTCTAACTGGATAACATGTCCATTTTCAGTAGAGGCCTGGGGAGATAAGCTCCTAGATAGGACAATGAAATTAACACAATCACAACTAATGACACATGAGACAAATACAAACTATTTACAGTACCTATTTCAGGTTATCACAGTAATATTTAGAGTGAAGAATACAGGCATAACAAAGGAATGATAATACAATCAAGGTATGCTAGAGATAGTTTAGAAAATTAGTTTAATAAGGAGGTGTTGATGTGTGTGAGTAGTCAGGGCAGGAAGAGAAAAGTATTTGGAGACACATATAGACTAGTCAGGTTTGGAGCATGGGCATAACCAGTGAGTTTTGAGGCTTTTCCTACTATATTAGAAAAGAGAGTCACCAGCCTTGTTGTTTGTTTTAGTAGTATGTATTAGAAGTTTCTGAGAAGACCTTAAGGATTCCAGGTTTTTATAGGGAGTGATGTGTGGACAGAATAGGTGTTTTGGAAGGTTTGTAAAGAGTGTTGTGGGCTATAGTTAGTTGATGGAATTTAATTAGATTTTGAAGTTCGAGCCATCCTAGTTGCTTTAAATTAAGGCAGTGATGGGTTCTAAATGGGTTGCCTGTTGCAAATCTTGCAATGTTATTGTAGGACATTTCCAATTTGCTAAGATTATTTTTAGATAGGTTAGTAAAAATAGGAGAGGTATAAAGAAAAGAAGATATTAGATGAGTGTGTGCTATAGTGGTTCGAGCTGAAGGTAGGAGAAAGGATTTTATCCTATAGATTCATATCTCAAGTCTTGCCTTTGCACACAAGTCTCATAACACTATAGGTTACCTATGAAACTGTGATTATGTCATCCTGTATAAAGAGCGCTGTGACAATAAAAAAGTTGGATGACAGTGATGGTGTGAGCATTTGTGTTTTCCAGCTTGTATTACTAGATATGTGGAGGAGAGATCACACAACAATCAACCTTTTGTTTTGTGTTGCGTGTGATTCATATGCAATGTTGTATTCGGAGGTGATATAAAAAATTATTGTGCAACTACTTCTGAAATTGTAAGGCGAATACCCAACTATGTATTGATCTGGCTGTGGATGGCAAGATCCATACTCAACCACAGGAAATAGGCAACCTGCTAGCTGACAGATTTGTATCAAACTTCAAACCCCTGTCCCCACCAGTTTTCATCCTAAGTATAACTGCCACCACTCCTCAGCCTATTATCTTAAGAGAGCAGGTCATCTCTGCCCTCCATAGGGCTAAAAACATGGCATCAATGGGCCCTGACAACATCCCAGGTTGCCTTATAAATAACTTCAAATATGATGTAACAGTCCCACTTGGATCCCTATTTAACAACAGCGTCAGGGCAGGCTATGTTCGAGCAGAATGGTGAACAGCAGCAGTCTTCTCTCTGCACAAGGGAGAACTGTCAAAATAACTAGAGAACTATAGACACATATGCTTGAATAGCCTTATCAATAAGGCCATGGAAGTAATCACCATGGACCTTATCAACAAAGGCATAGGTAATCTCATAACTCTGGAACCAAACCAGTTTGTATTTGTTAAGTTACATCATGTCTGTTAAATCTGGTTGACTTCTTCAAGAAAGTCACCAAGGCCATGAATGAGAGAAAGACTGTGCATCCTGCCTAACTTGACCTGGCCAAGGAAATTGAAATAATTCCCCCTTGGGTATTATAGAGAAACTCTGTTAACCAGGCATATACCCCTATGTCAGCAGGTAAGTAGCCAAATGGACCACCTACAGGAAACATATTGTCAAAATTAGTGAATCTACCTTTAGGAAGGGTCTAGTCACTGTAGGGGGGAGGGGAGAGGTACCACAGATGTCTGTACTAGGCCATTTCCTATTCAGTGTTTATTTCTCACAAATAAATGCAAATGTAGACAGTCTTTGTCTGAGCACATCTGCAGCTGACTGCAAATTGTGGTCAATCATGGAATCCACAAATGGTACTGATATACTGCTGAAAGGATTAAATACACAAATGATTGCTACCAGAGCCATGGAGGGAAAGTATATGAAAAAAGTAAAAAAAAAACAGAATTATTCCCTTTTGTAAAGCAAATACCCCACATAATTACAACATAGACAGCACCCCCTAGGAGTAGGACCAGTAGTATGTGATGTAGTTATTTATGTTGATACTAATCTGAACTTTCACCACCCTCTATCCACATTGGTGAGAATGTCCTTCTATGTGGCATGACTCATAAGTGAAGGCATCGCATCTAGATCAAAGGATGCTATAATTCCATTGTACTAGGTCCTCATAACACCAGTAATTGAGGACAATGTACCCTTTTGCTTGTACCTTAACAGCATCTGCAATAGCTGGAGCAAACCCAGTGTTTTCTCATCAGGAAGATACAGGTTATAAAAAAGTCCTTTTCAGAAATATTGAGAGCTCTATCACTGTATTCTATCCTACAGACTACTAACAACTGCTCTTTATCTGGCCTGCAGCACAGTGTTTATTCAGGCCCTGCTGGAAATGTTACACATTCATAAAATAAACTGCATGAGGGTCACTCATTCCAAGGATGTTAACCTAGCCTATGACAAATAAATTATTTTGGCAAGATAGATTCTTCTCTGGAACAAGCTTTCCATTCACAGAAAGCTAAGTCCTGCCATGACCGTCTTCAAGCGCAACCTAGATCAATGGATGTGTAATCATAAACATACTCCTGGGATGGCACCCATGTCCTTTGTGGACAGAGCCAGTCAGTATTACATACCTTAGCACAGGCTCATACCTCTTCAAACTTTGTCTCCCTAGTTATTGAAAATTGATAAACTGGTGTTAAATTTGTCTAGGCTTCTATGGACTCTTGGCACTTTAGCCTAGTACTTTTCTATAAACCTATGAAATGGAACTGTAGCTTCTGTAGAGCTATAATGTGGACGGTACCACAGCATGGACATACCAGTACATCACATCAGTGTTACCATTTTAAAGTATGCACAAACACATATGGATGTATGTCAGAATTACATGGAAGCATAACATTATGAATGGCAATGTCAGGGGGACAGGGATTGTGTGGCACTTGTCTTGAGTTTTGACGTGCTTATAAAGGGTGCTTCATATCTTGTTTGCTATGTGTACAATATAACAGGGACAGCTTCCCTGATCACTGACAGTTGAATTTGCACTGCTCTACTTTCTGTGCACATAATTGTTGCATTGCCATCATTCTCACATTATGCTGTACCATTCAATATAATGGATCACTTCTTAATTTGCACATCAATTGCAGATGATTCAGGCAATACCCATTGGTATTACTTGTGTCAGTTCAATGCAATACATAGATGTGTGTAGGGAATCCTCTAATAATAGTTTGGTGCTTGTATGTGTTGCTGGCCAATACCTATGTCAGAAAAGGATGCTTTAGGCAAGTGTATCATAGTTGGCACATTGAGCTCCCACATATCTGGTAGGCCATACAGAACTATTCTTTGGTATGTGTAGCTATTAGGATTTGACAGCTCAGACTTCCCTCCCTTCAAGTTGTTTTGCTAGATGCTTCTGTGATACAGCTTTCTGTGTTGCACCCAGTAAATACACAGTTCAGTGATGACATGGTTTTGATTCTTGCAAGTGGTGATTGTGGCTTATCTGTCATGCAAACCTATCAAATTGCCATGACTGGTTCTGATTTTAAATCCAAATTTAGCAATATCTCTGTTAAACTCTCAAAAATGTGGTTATGTTTGGGAAAGGGCTAGCAAATTGCCCTTAAAGACTACTGATAATCATTCGGTTGTACAGGTCTGTTCCTGAAGAACATACATAATAAGTTATACTCACATATTCAGTCAATACCACAGATTAACGGTTATAATATTGGAAAAGTGTCCATGGTTGTGCCTGTTTCTGTCTGCATTTGTCCAGGAATCTGTTGTTATGTGTCCCTGATTATTTGAGAGCTATGGTGACATGTCAGTCATATTCAACAAATCATTTTGCAGATCTTCAGAGTATGCACATACCCCTAATGTATATATCATTCTTGCTAAATGTCCTCTCCAGTGAGCATATCAGTGATGTTTGCATCTCAGCCATTCACCTCCATTGACATGTAACCTTGTGTGACGATCACATTTATACTATAATGTGTGTCTATATCATAATATACTTGCTCTAGAAGTTTAAACAGCAGTATGCACTGAGCTATGTGCTTAATGTTATGCTACCGACTTGTGCTGGAAGTGTACATATCCTATTTTGAGGACATTGATATATTTCCCAAGCCCTCTTATTCTTTATTCATTCTTATCATTCCTCTCTTTGCCCATTTTCATCAGCAAACCTTCCCTCCCCAGTGCACATTTCCTTGTATTTGCCCTTCCTGTTTGACCCCCCCCTTATTGTTTCATTCTTCAAATATTTTATAGTGCACATTACACTGAGTACACTTTTCTTTACTGTGTTATTACTGTTGGTATGTCTGCGCAATATCGCCAAGCAATCGTGCTTGTATATGTGGGAGTATGATGAGCAGCGTAAATATGCAATTAGCACTGCTGCTGACCTAGCTAACACGTAAACTCCATGTGGGCTTTGCATGAAGCTACACAGAGTTTACTGAATCAATGGGAATGTTTATCCTACAGTTTTTCACTTCCATGATCCTGGAATATGTTATTAACTATTATATTATCTTTTCTATGCCTATTTGCGTGTTAGCTTTGTCATTATTATAAGTCTATGTTTGATCCAAAATAGTAAAACCATATTTAATTCCCTCTCCTTCTACAATAATTCATCACATTCATCCATGTTTCTTAGTAAATGGAAATGTCTTACTAAACTGAAGATCTGTAATAGAAAATGGTAATTAATATATATTTACAAAGGGAAAAACATATTAAAGATGAAGACTTGGGTAATGAACAGGAGAAAATGGCTTGGGAAGTAATGTAGGCTTATAAATAAAAGTAAGATAAGTTAACACCAGGCAAGCACTTCCTATCCTTCTCCCTAGCATGCCATTGGAATTCTCTTCCACCTCTCATCCGTACCACTAACAACCTTCTCTGCCTTCAAAATCCTACTTCACTCACACCTAACTTCACAATGGGAATGCTCTTGCTCCCATCCTACATATTTTCCTTACCTTAATTACTCTCCACAAGCTAATATATCTGTAAATAGCTCCCTGGACTCTTATTACTCCTAATAATAACTGTAGGAACTACCATATTTTACAGGAACTGTAACTCTTCTGTAATTAAATTTAATGCTTTATTCTAACTAGCACATCATAATGCCAATCTATGGGAAGTTGTTACTTGTTTTTTTTTTTTTTTTATTTTCTCTTATTCATGCAATTTATCTTGTATACTTGAGACTTCTTGCATTTATATTTATCTTTGTATTTCATGTATTTTGTTAAATTGTATTCTTGTGACTTCTTGCATTTATATTGTATCTTTGTATTTCATGTATTTTTCTGGAGCTTTTCTCCCCAGGACTCCATTGAAAATGGGCTCTTCATGACCCAACTGGACCATCCTGGCAAACAATATGCAAATAAATAAATAAATAAATAATACGTCTATGCTGTTTTCAAAAATTATGGCAAAGAGGCTACCATTATGTTTCATTGTAAACAAGAGAAAAAAAGGGCTTGATGGTTCTGACAAATATGAATTGTTATGAATACTTTACACTTTAAAAGGTAAAACTCAAACATTTTTTTTTTTTACTTTTATGGGGAAAATCCCTAGAGCACCACCACTGTGGGAGGTAAATGTTAATTTTAATATGCTGCTTCTCTTTGGAGTAATACGTAAAGTCACCTTGGTAGCTACCTCTGGGATTTAGTTTTTCTGTTGCCAGAAAATTCATTAGAACCATTTCTGGTTTTTGAGAGAGTCCAGAGTTGTGACACAGCTAGCAAGGTTAATCATATTCAAGACACTGGCAGGGAATACAAATCTCAAAAAAAAAAAAATCTTCAGGAATAAAAAAATGAACAAGTTTAGATCACTAACTGCTTTTCTTAATTAGTCATTAGGAGGTTATGACACTTGAAGACTAGAAAGTCACATGAGATCCCCTTTTACTAATGAGGGAGAAAGAAAGAAAGATACTATCTTGTCAAGTTCATATCTGATTTTGAGAAAGTCATGGCTTCACATGTGATGAAACAAACCACTGTCACATAGATCAAGTTCATGATTTTACAGTTTGATTGTGGTGACATGCAAAATACAGGCGGTCAAATAAATGAAAACTCTTCTGCTAAATGTTCATGATCAAACAAATTGACAACTAAAATGTAAATGTCATATGATATGTAATAAAGCTGTATACTAAGATGTACTAATTTAGTAAGTATAGAAATATTTTTTGATTTTTTTTTTTTTTTTATATTTAAGTCTTTTGGGTTTTTGATTCCATGACAGAAAGGGACCCCATTCCCAAGTCAAAGTATGATTAAAGTTCATGAAATTAGTATTGTTTCAATCTTTGATGTTAGCCAGAAGTTGCAGCACCCGCAATGTGCCCATTAATGCCCCTTTCTGCAATTCGCACAGAGTTACATATATCAGTAACATATCTAAATACAAATGTGTCTGGTTATATGATATAGAAGATCAGAATATCAAAAGACCAGTGAGAACAGCAGATATATTCTAGTGTAGCATATTTGATTAGTGGATTGATTCTTGATTGTCTTTGAACGTGAAATTCAGGACCTAAGAATACATTTCATCGTACGTATGGTATACCGATTAGTAATAATGCAAATCAAGCTAGGTACCAAAGATAAATGACAGCTGATATCAAATCAAAGAAATATGTGTGATGTACTTAAGAAAAAAATTAAAGCCACAACTACAAAGTAGGATGTGAACTAATAGGAATGATAAAATGTAAAGACGATATCTTTGCTGTCATAAGAGAAAAAAAAAACTTAATTTACACAATCTCATAAAACAACAGGAAGGGCTGGATAAATACTGTCATATACAGGAAAAATAATGCATATGCCTGTATGTATTTCTGCATAAGGCATTACTTCATTTGCACATGCTTGGGAGTGACAAGTAAAAGCAAAGAAAGGAAATGTGTGCACTATCTCATAAAGATGCCATGTATTGATTGAATTAATTAATGTATATATTTTCAAGGAACAAATCTGTGGTGTGGATGCAAAATATTTAATAGCTAAAGACAATAACTCAAGTGTACTGATTTTTTTTTCAGACATGAGATACATGAGAAGACAGCATATTGTACAATGATAGAACTTAACCAGTTCAGCAATGATAAAAATATGCTGTTGAACAGAAGGATAAACATGTTTCAAAAAAAAATATACTTGTTTCAGAGATCCAGAAAAAAAAAAAAAAACATAGAATTAATGATTGAATAAAAGACTGAACAGACAGACCATTTCAGGGAGAAAATAGCTAACTAAGATTATACTATGTTATTAGCAGTGGAGTTTTACAGTGTTGCATTGCCATCCGGCGCCCAACCTTCCACAGAAGGCACACACATACACACAGTCACACCAGGGGCCAATTTAGAGTGTCCAATCCACCTACAGCATGTCTTTGGAATGTGGGAGGAAACTGGAGCAGCCGGAGGAAACCCATGTGACCACAGGGAGGACATGCAGACTCCACACAGAAGGCACCCCAGCCGAGGATCGAACCGGAGAACCTCTTGCTGTGAGGCAGCAACGCTAACCGCTGCACCACCCTGCTCTAGTAACATCCTTAAATTGATGCTGTGTGTGCATGTGATCTGTACATGTATCAATTACCACTTGATCAAATGCTATTTTGCAGATGATCATGCAGTAGCACTTGTGAAGTTTTATCACCTGCACTATTTAATGTGCCAGTAGTCCTGCTGTAGTAATTATCTATTAATAACTTTTTGCACTTTTATCTAGTTATTTCCTTTGATAGACAGTTCTACACGAGATGCAGTTTTTACTGTTTTTATAGTTATTATTAGTCATATATGCAATGACTCATCAATTGCTAGCATTTTGTACTTCAAAAAAAAAAAAAATATATATATATATATATATATATATATATATATATATATATATATATATATACACACATACAGGTTAATATTGCCCTCAGTTGTAAAATGTAACTCATATTTTCGAGATAAGGATATTAAGTCAGGTCAAATGCATACATACGAAGCATGCTGAACATGCTTATAAAATGGAGTTGTCATTCATTCAAGAAACATATTTACAGATTGTCAGGTGACACTGGATATTATATAAATGGTGATCTGCCCTTCCTTCTCCTAAACTATATTCAAGCAGGCCTGCTATTATTCAGAAACACCATTTGGTATGGCTCATACTCAGGCTGACAAATGAGGCCTACTATGATACAGAAGCCTTAACCATGAAGGGTTCTACATCATGGATAAGCCTGACCAATACAGACAGTGTTCTGCCATTACAATTTTCTGCAGGTAGTGGCTGTATGGACAGAGTACTTGGCTAGAGAAGTCTCACACAAATGTTGCAGTCCAGGAGCATGGCTAATGATAATGATAATTACCTTAGTGCTCTTTTGCAAAAATGGTGGCAACTCCAGATTAACTTGTCAGGATTGCCCTCCGAAGGTTGTCTACTTTTTTTTTTCAGGATGAGAAAAATGTATTCCATCTTTTCATTGTGTACAGTCTTTAATAACCATGGAAATGGTCCTGACATGTATCATGGTTACAAGTATTGCAAAGGAGTGTGTGTATTGTGGGGGTGTGTATGAGTGTGTGAGTGCATATGTGTGCATTTTAATGTATGTGTGTGAGTGTGGGTATTTGTGTGTGTGTGTGTGTGTGTGTGTGTGTGTGTGTGTGTGTGTGTGTGTGTGTGTGTGTGTGTGTGTGTTTGTGTGTGTGCAGCCATCTTTCTTATACAGCTATAGGCAGTGGTATTATAATAAGATATGCATGTTATGTGCAACAAGGCAGATACGGACAGATTTAAAGTAAATGTGCAGTGTTTTGTGATGTTGTGTATCATAAGATACAAAATGGTAGCAGGATATAACATCATTGAAAAAATATATTACACTTGCACGTATTCAAACAGTAATATTTGTATTAACATACAGAACATTATGGCTTTGAGCCGTAAAATATTCTCATTTTGCAGCCCTGGTTTGACTCTCTTAGTCCATACTTGCAAACCCTGTTAGCCAGAACTTCTCAGTAACTCATGAAAAAAAGATGCTTTTGACAAATACAGAACAGGTGGTAAACAGTTTTGTGGACTGAAGGGCAATGTTCATTGTCTACAGCTTAAATTTAAGAACATTATCTCAAGTATTGATTCAATAGCACTGATACATCTTAAAACTGAAAATATTCATTAATTCTGTATCAAAGTGATCCGTAATTGGTGGTTTATTACTTGTGGAATCAGAAAGTTATTCTGGCATGTGCTTATTGACCTTTTTGCAACTCAACAACCAAAGCTGAGTCATCCCTTCTTCTAATGGATACACCAGCTGCTGTTTTTCCTCAGACAAAATGGTGTTTACTTCATTAGAGCATATCCTGCTCAGTCAGTTTACTACGATCCAAATGGCCAGTGTATGACCAGTGTCCTGGGAATTGGTAGAGTCAAGATCGTAGGACTTTTTTGTCTGACTAGGTGTGTTGGTCTGAAATGGTGGCATTGCCAGGGGTACCAACTAACCTTGCTACAGTTTAGTGAGAGATAAGAGAATGTGGATATTTAATGCACATATGCCTTTGTCAATATTTTTTAGCAATGTCTGAAAAGTAGGGGGGAAACCCATTGTTTTGATGCTTTGTATGTTTCAATTAATATTGGAGATGTTAATGTTGGAACTTGTGAAGTAGATGATGCATGCACATTTACCAGTGGTAAGTTAAATGATTTCTTAGAATGTTTGCACTTTTTATTAGTATAGATGAATTGTGAAGGTGCTTTGATGCCTACAATAATAAAAATTTCAAATGTCTCTGATAAACACCAGCAGATCAGCATAATATCAGTAGTACTTCATTACACCATAATATGCCTTATTTACAAAATTAAATAGTTGTAATTAAAATTTATTTGCTTGAATAAACAGAGGCAGACACATTATAATCATTAATTTAAAAGTTTTTTTTTTTTTGCTTGCAATCTAAATGTGGAGGCTTGAAGACAAAAATGTAAAAGCTAGTCCTCCTGCCTTAGAGTGTACTAGTCATACTTCAGAAACCTACCTCTCAACTGTCCACATTTTTGCAGAATGTCCAGATTTTTACCTCATATTTTTGATCTGTTCTTCATAAAATGTGTGGTTTTCTGGCACATCACTGAAGATTGAGGTCATTAAATAATGACATACATTTGCGTTTCAGACTTCATATCCTTCAGAAGATGCAAACTAACATAAATCCTGTTATTAACATAGGATTATGGGATCATAGGAGATTACTAGACTAATGGCCCCAGGGCCCTTATAAGCCTAGCAAATCTCAACCCATGTTCCCAAGGCTGTGTGGTTCAAGCAGACACCAAAATCAGGACTTATTGCCCCTGTCCAAGAGGGACACAGGTGTAACCCCTGGGGTGAATTTCCAGTTACCCATCCAGTTGTCCAAATTGTGCTTAAATAGGGCCAATGAGGTGCTATGTTTAACATGAATAGGAAGCTTGTTCCAAAAGTGGGGCAACCTCTGTGTGACAAATTTGTCTCTCCAGCAACCTCTGTTGATGTCACATAACAGGTTAAGGTCCTCTGAGCGAGCGACCCGTATGCCATTTGACTTGCTAATGTGCAGCATTTGCACCAAAACTGGGTCAGAGAATGCTCTATATGCAAGGCACAGGTCACCTCTGAGTAGTCTGTATGACACAGAGTAAAGCAATAATGATATCAGCTTGTCCGCATAAGACAGATCTTGAAGACCCCAACATCTCTTTGTAAGGAACCTTTGTGGTCTCTCCAATTGTGGTATTGTTATTTTAACTACGTTCAAAATTTGTAAGAGTTAAATTTAAAACTTGCCCCTATTTTTGGCCCATTGTCCCTCCATTGCTTCAGTCATTGTCTTGATTTCTGGCATTAACAGGTTGAGAGTTATGTTTAGACATGACCCTGTTGTTTACTTGCACCAAGCTGTTCTGTAAGGCTAAACAGAATGTTTGTTGTTTGTCTTTTTGGCTTTTCCTGGTTAGGGGTTGCCATAGCGAAACTCCAGTCTGCTAATGATTGGCAGTAGATTAATGTATGTTGAATATTCAGGAAAGTTTAGTAGTTGTTTGATTTTTTCATGCTTTTCTATGTAATGACATTTCCCAATACTTACTCGTCATATAACCCTGTGAGAAAGATGGAAGATATGTCAAGTGCAGAGCCAATAGAAAACCACATATCTTAAAAATAATAACCAAACCAGTTCAGAAATCTCAATGTAATATAGTGAAAAGTAAAAGATGTCATTACTATAACAAACTATATTATGTTGTGAATTAGTATCGGTGCATAGACACTGTTTATTCATGAAATGTTGATTACAAGAAATTACCGGCAGCATCTTCTTGTAGTGATAATGGCAGTAATATCTTGGGACAGAGGATGCTATGAATTGCCTTTGATAAGAACAGTGCATAAATAATAACTTAAGAAAGAGTAAAACAAAAATTGAAGTACATCCCTAGTCCAGAATACAGTGCTGTAAAGAAGCTGTTTTGAGAATTATAAATCATAGCATGAGAAAAATAAGACAGAAGATATTTGATGAGGGAGAAAATAAACTAAAGTGCAAAAAAGATACAGCAGAAAGGTAATAAGATGTGGCATTAAACTTATTTGTTTGGGTTAAAGAATGCATGTGTAAAATCTCAAGAAAAGTAGCACTTGCATATAAGAAAGACTGTGAGAAATGGCATGCAGAATTAGTGTTGTATAGTCTTCACTAGTAAGAGCATCCCTTGCCATTAGTTATGAACATACAAGTAGGCTTCACTACACCTTCACAAGGCTCTTGTTATGAGTACAGATGCTGAGGTTAGATTTCTAAGCTCTCAAATATCGAGGGTAAAGGAGGATGGAAAGCAGACTCCTAACTCTGGAGATATCCTGATGGTATGTCACTAACCTCAGCTTTAAGCTAAATAGAAGGGTCTCAGGCCATTTGTACAGAGAAAGTGAAGGCTCTGTTGGCAAAGGAGAGATACCTAGACACACTCCTGAAGAAAAGTGTGCATGTGCCTGTATGAGTATGTGTGCCTAAGAGAATAGTTTGGCTTAGTGTCAGTCATTGTTTATACTTTTTCACTTCAGCCATTCATAATCTAATTAGATATTGTTTTTTCTTTCTGGAGTTATTTCTGTTAGCACTGTTTTGAGCATTTATCTGAACAGAAGTTACACCTGGTATATTTTTGGCATCAAAAAGTGTTGTAATAATTTTAAACTGATTCAGATGGTAGGCAGTTTTTTCACAGTGGGCATTTCCTCTGGATCCCTCCAAAATGGGAACACCCATTATGACAGTTCTGGTTCCCCCCAAAAAAGAGAACATCCATAGGTTTGGTCTTCAGTGGTACATGTCCACACATTTCTGTAATAAATGAAGCTAGCTGAACCTTCCTGACTCATTACAGCACTCATCTGTTTCCAATGAAGATGAACTAGCATCTGCATCTTATTTCTATTTTAATTATTTTTGGATTTGCTTTTTTTTTCATGTTTTTTTTTTCATTCGCTTTTAATTTGATTTATGGGTCACTTGATATTTTATTTACTGAGTGCAGGTTATTCAAGGGTCCAGGAGATATCCATCAATCTCTACTGGTGGTATAAGTTTTTTAAGTGATTCAACTTCGTGCAGCAGTGACTTCCATAGGATTGCTTCCATTGTAATGGATCAGACATACTTCCAGTTTGTTTAGAGAAGGCCACCGGGGATCCCTTCTGACAAAAGTAGTGTCTCCTACTAATTCAATAGTAGGTTTATTGCCTCTTTTTATAACTTTTGTCATCAGCTTGGCAGATCCAGAGGATAAGCAGGCACTTCTAGAGATTCAATACTACAGGGTTAGAACTTTTTTGTTGGTTTTAATTTTTCACTTCAAGAAAATAAGCTCACACTGATGTTGGTAAAATTCTTGGTAACCAGTGATTATAACTTGTTTTACAGATGCATACTTTGAATCTTATTTGGATGTGGCAGGTGTTGGCTATAACCCAAGTTAATATTCCACATTTGTCATAAGTTTAAAGATTATCACCCCCTTTTATGCATGATTATATAAGACAACCTCAGAAATTGTAATGTTAATGATAGTGTACCAAATGTTTTATTTAGTGAAAGAAAAATACATTAAATGTTTTCTCTTCAAAATTTCCAAGACTTCTTCAGAATAAAAATCCCAGGTAAATGTAAGCCAGAAAATTAATTCTGTGATGAGTTGTTGTCTTTTGGCTTTTCCCGGCTAGGGGCCGCCACAGCAGAACTTCGGTCTGCTAATGATTGGCAGTAGATTTTCAGGAACGCCGAGGTGCCAGCTCGATGTTCAACCTTCAGCGAAGGCACGCCCATTTACGCATGTCTTTCAAATGCCCACCCAACCATGGGGAGGACATGCAGACTCCACACAGAAGGCAGTCCCTGCACTCCAGCTGAGAATTGAACAGGAGAACCTCTTGTTGTGAGGCAACAATGCTACCGCTGCACCAGCATGGCAATTGTGTGATGAGACACATGTTAAAAAACTCCAATCAGTGTTAAAAATGTAAAACATATATATCACTCATAAACATTTAAACAACTACACAAGCCGTTCTAAAAATATGATCACATTTCAGTATTTCTTTAATCTTCTACTTTTTTAAATAATAATTTAACAATTATTGTTTCATTTAACTCTAGGTTACTATTAGCTTGTAACCTAAGTTGCCATTCAATTTGTTTCATTTCTGACCTGGTCTTAACATTACCTCCTCTTAAATGTACTTTTAAATAATCAATAGTAAAAAAAAAAATGTTTTTCTGACAGACTATGGCATGTTTAAATAAGTTGTTATTAATAATGCCTGTTTTAATTGCATAAATATGTTATTTTATTGTTTTATATAATGTCCCTGTAGGTATTCAAACATAAAAAGCCAGACACCCAGAGCACCTGGCAATAGAAACAATAGCAAATAATATACAATTAGATTTTGAGGAAATACATTTTTTCAATGTGTTCAAAACTTACATAATGCCATTTTAATATATACTTACAAAGATCACAAATTCCCACATTTATATGTACCCTTAGGTTTAGCAGTCATGGGTAAATCAACTATGATATTGTCACCTTGCTATATTTCTTTAAAACTGTAAATTTTCATATAAGAAAATATCAAGCTATCTCCAACTATTCTACTTATCTCTGTGTTACCCATAATTCTTTCCCAGTTATTTTTAATGTTTGTTTGTCGTTTCGGCTTTTCCTGGTTAGGGGGTTAGGGGTCGCCACAGCGGAACTCCAGTCCGCTAATGATTGGCAGTAGATTTTTTTTTTTATGGTGCTGAATTGCCAGCCCAATGCCCAACCTTCAGCGTAGGCACAGCCATTTACACATGTCTTTCAGAGGCCACTCAACCGCGGGGAGAACATGCAGACTCCACAAAGAAGGCACTCCAGCCATGAATCGAACAGGAGAACCTCTTGCTGTGAGGCAACAACTCTACTGCTGTACCAACATGGCTTACCAGTTATTAATAACTTGCTTAATGCCTACTGCATCTATTGTCATATTCAAGGAAAACACTGTCCTATTTAAATTGAACCTCACATTATTAACCCCCAAATATTGACTTAGTATAGTTGAAAAACAGGAATCCATCTCATTAAATATTTTCTCAGTCCTTCTGTATAAAAAAAAAATAATTTTTATATATTTTTCTTTCCAAACATTTCAACTATGAAATTGTCCTCAGCTAAACACTTTTCTAATTTAGTGGCAAGTTTAGAGGTGTCGATAAACTGTCCTCTATGAATATTTTTCTTTTGAAGGTTGGATGATTGCTTCTATAGTGTGAATAACATTTGGAAAATGTGTCTTTCTTATAGATTCTACTTTCAAAACATTTCTGGATAATGTTCGACTTTATAGTTGCATCAAAAAATTAATTTTTAATCATGCTTTACCTAAAGTGAACTTAAAAAAAAAA
The DNA here is from genome assembly GCF_019279795.1 of Protopterus annectens. Taxonomy (NCBI): domain Eukaryota; kingdom Metazoa; phylum Chordata; order Ceratodontiformes; family Protopteridae; genus Protopterus; species Protopterus annectens. The sequence continues at coordinate 1,595,114,030 of NC_056735.1, read as the reverse complement.
ACAAGTAAATTTGCTTAACTGTTCTATTAGCAACTTAACCACTTACACTGTACCTTTATAAATAAAGAACAAATCATCAATAAACTTTTGGTAATAAGAAATTAAAGAAAAAAACTTATACAATTGTGTAATATGTTGTTTTCCCACCAGCCTAATACCAGAATTGTAAATGCTGGTGCCACTTAGGAAACAATAGCCACCCCACAAATCTGTTGGTAAAACATTCTATTAAACTAAAGAAATTATTCTACAATTTAGTGTTCTAGCAAAACAAAACATAAAATGATTTTCAAATTATTAATACTTCTGCATTTCGCTAAAAATAATCTAATTCTACATCTTTCCCTTGTGGTATACTACTAAATAAAAATTCATCATCAACAGTAGTAAACATAAATACATTAATTCTTTTGTTAAACAGCTCATGGTTGAAACTATAGGTCTAAAATGTAACTTTCTAACATCTTTCTGAATTTTAGGGATTCCAAACAGCACATCATTTTTTTTTTTATTTTTTTGCAGTCAAATATTTATATAAAGTAGGTTCAATAACTGTGTTTACAAATAATACTAATAAATTGTATAAAACTAAACAAATTACTGTTTTATAAAGCTGTCCTGGAAAATTTTTAAATTGTTGGTTAAAAACAATATGAAAACCATTGATGCTCTTTAAAATGTAATGTTAATTTTAGACCATCAGATCAATAGACTATTATTTAAAAGCAATATGAGGGCTGAGCACGACAGTGTTTTTTTAAAGAATGGGAAAATTGTTTTATGTAAACAGAATATAATAAGCAGAAATCAAGCAAATTACATGTCCAATGTCCTTTGCCTCATGTCTTTCAAGACTTGGGGAGATCTGTTTAACCCATTCTTCATAAAAAGGAGGTATGGGTTGTTTTTGAAAGAATGCAGTGGGGAATGACATCTCTGATACCGATGTATTTTTTAGAAGGTCTATTTGGAACCAAGGAGGAAATTCTAACACTGAAGAAGAATTTAGCTCCAGAGATTTTCCTATATTTACTCCATCTTCAAATTTCTGAAATAAGTCAGAAACAAAGTCTAAAATAGTATGACCAAAGAGGAAAGGGAGCCCGAATAGAAATCAGAGAAAAATGAAGAGTACAAAGACAGAGAAGGCCTGATTAGATAAAGGTACACCTACATTTTGGATAGCTAATTTGACAGACAAAGAACTTTGCCCCTTACAGTTACAACCTATATGAATGGGGATTATTTGTATTTCCAGTGTTAGAGGGAATGTTTCTAATACATGAACTGAATTTAAACAATTCACTAGAAAGCTTAATTTATAGTATTTGTTGCATAATATGAATAAATGTGATGAAACTTAAAAATAAATAAATATAAAGTTTGTTTTTTAGTCCTCCTTCCTCCATTCTACTATACACTTATTATGAAAATGATATTCATGAACTTTTAATTACAACATTGAAGAATTATTATTTTAATTTAAATCTGAAAGAAAAAAAACATTATATGATTTATGCCAAAAAGGAAAGTTACGATTTATAAAAGCAGATATTTAAGGTAGGCTGTAATAATGTATCAAACAATTTATTGTAATTCCATGGAAAATTTAGTATGTAACAGAAGTGAGTTTGACATTGTTTCATATGTAGACATTTTGTAAAAACAATATTACAACATTAATTCAATTGTATACGAGTTATTGCTAAACACAGTTCTTGAAACTACCATATTGGAATTTTTGACTGCTGAAAATTCAAAAAATGGTATGTTATTTGGAATCCCTAAAATTCATTAACATGTCAGTTAGACACTTTTATAATCCATAGTTTCTGCCCCAGGTTGTAATACCAAAAGACTATCTTTATATTTAGGCAATCATTTAAGTAAACTTTTTCAAAAATAGTCATCTTATATCACAGACTCATGGAACTGTCTAGATAAATTAAAGGACTATCAAACTGTGTGTAAATAGACTATGTTAATTACTGTTGATGTTTATTTACAAGTATTCCAGAAGGGGAAGGAATAGTATTTATTAGATTATGTTCTGCAACATACACAAGTTTCAATAATCTTACAATCAATTTGGGTTGCACTTTTTAGAACTTATATGAGATAGTTATTTATTTCAATAGATGCTATTAACAACACATTTTTGGGGTGGCTATGAAATCTTCAGTAGCACCAACATTTGTAAATCTGGTATTAGGCTGGTGGGAACCAAAATATTAACCAATTATGTAGGAGTTTCTTCATTTTTGTGTTATAAATGAATTGTGGACGATTTGTTCTTTATTTATAAAGATACTATAGAAGATGTTAAGGTATTAAAATATCAGTAAAACAAAACAATTAATTTTTTTTAAAGTTCACTTTGGGTGAAATAAGATCAAACATATTTTTTGTATATTTAACTGCTGAAGTGAACATTACCCATAAATGTTTAGAAAATAGAATTTATAGGAAATATACCTCTAGACCTAACATTAGTGAAATTATTTTAGAAGATGTCAGTGTTTTAGTCATGATGGTTGAAAGGAGGGGCTAGAAGAAAGATATTTTTTTATGAAGAGGGCTTGATAATATATTTATTAAGATGGATTCATATTTTCCAACTATACTAAAGCAACCTGGGCAACATTTTCCTCAAATATGCCAGAAGAGGCATTAAGCATGATATCGACAGTAACTGGAAAATAATTATGGGTAACACACAAATAAATAGAATAGTTAGTGATATTTCCAATTTTTATTTTATAGAGAATAATAGGTCTAAAGATATACTGGAAGACTTTAACACCATAATTGATTTACCACAACTGAGAAATATAAGCGTACATAAAAGTGTGGAAATTGTGATATTTGTAGGTATATATTGGAATAACACTATATATGTTTTGAACTCTATGAAGAAAATTTACAGAATTTCCTGTAGATATAATTGCATATTATTTGCTATTATTTGTATTGTTGGATATCTAGTTGCCTGGGTGTTTTTGGATGGAATGAGTATGAGAAATTACCTAAAAAAAAGTAAAACAACATCTTTATTCATTAAGACTTTTTAAAAAAAGTTAGGAATGAAAGAAAACTGAATGGCAGCTTTGGTTACAAGCTGATTGTAATCTATGGTTACACAAAACAATTAACATTAAGTGTTTTTTTTAATAAATGATTAAAGAAATATTGAAATCTTACCATATTTTTAGAATGTCTCGTGGTTATTTAAATGTTTATGGGTGAGATCTCTATGTATATATAGTATTTTTAATGAAATGCTTTGGATTTATTTCTTATAAAGTCTTATGACATCTTAGAAATTGTAATGATGAATGAGGATGATTTATTGTCCTGCTAAATAATATATTTGGTATGTCATCATCATCATTTAAATTTCTGTGGTGTTTTGTCTTACAAATCTTCTGATTTTATACCTTTTACAGGATATGTGTGTGCTTATTGTGTATGGATAATTTGTGAAAACAGTGAGTATTTTGAGTTCTGTAGGCCTTGTCCATCATGCATTTAGTGGCAGAGGTACAGATATAAGCTCTGTAACTTCTGTACCTGCATTTTATTTGGTGGCAATAGTGGGATACAAGCCATGCAACAACCACCTTAAGATGCTTTTATTAAATATCTTAAACATGATGCAGCAACAGCATTAAGTTTTATTTGCAAAACTCTATTGGAGCCTATTGTGCTTCCGAACAAACATAATCTATTCACTGAGAAAATTTTACCAGTTCACAATACATCTTTAAAGAATGCATTTTTTTCTGGAATTTGCCTGTGGTTTTCACTTTGTTTCATACATTTGGATTAGGCATATTTAATATCAACTTGAATAAGTAATTCCTGCTGTACAGTACAATGAATTGTCATCATCACTAAACTATATAAAACATTTTGACATCATGTTATGAATAAATTGAATTATACATGTTCATATCGTAAGTCAAAGCATTTTTTTTTTACTTTCAGTAAAGAACTGAAATGTTTTATTCTTCAAATTTGCACAGTTCTGCACATGCATTAGAGGAATGAGGATTGGTTGTATAAATAATAGCAAGCTATAAAAAATCAGAATGTATTGATCTTTAATTAAGCAGCTTGTATAACTTATAAATCAAAATAATGCATTATAAATCTGATAATAAAGACTTTATTTCATATTTGCTCCTCTAAGAACACTCTATACCAGGAAGGCATGTGCATTCCTTTTTCTCTATGGTAGCCTTGTTATTGCCCAGTGTTAGAAATTTTAATGATTGATTTCTGTGATAAAATGTAACTTTCTTCAGAACTCATGACTGTTTGTTATCCTTCACTTAGGCTAACACTTTTTTACATATTAATGAATCACATTTCTACCCCAAGTAATATCAGAGTAATAAAAAAGTAATAGTGTTTAGCACTTGCATTTTTATATTCTTTTTTATGATTCCTTTTTCACTGTGTTGTTAGATTTTAATGCATAATTACCTGGTTGCATTCTAATTGTACAGTTTATTGAATTTTTATGTTATTTTGACAGCTATGAGCTTTATTTAATACCATTAAAATGCATTATTTTGCAGTCTATTTCTTCTGGTTAGAGGGATTACTAGCTGATTGTTTAGCTATACTTTAGAAACACAGGGTTCTAAACCCAGCTGATGCCCATAAATATTAAGGTTCCTGCTAAACAATCCATTTATGCAGTGCAGATGAGATCGCTAAAAAAGGCTAAAACATGAATACCTGCAACTAGTGGGGTTTGACACAATTTCCCATGCTTCTATCATTGAAACCATTAAAACCTTTAAAATTACCACTATAATCCATATTTTATAATCCATATTTTATTAACTGATCTATATAATGGCTTAAAGTCTGGAGCCATTGTGCTACAGTGAAAGAATATCAATTGAGCTATGTCCCTGTTTTTTCTAGTGTACCACAGGGCTGTTTCTTATCTAATTATTTTTATTTACTAGTTCTGGTCATTTTCATTGAAGCAAACTAAATACGGCAATGATTATACATTTGCCTTTATTTTGGACTGTGATGGAACTTCTTTACATATAAATAAATTTCAGTTTTCATCAATAAATAGTGGTGTTGATTTAACTTTTAGTAGTAATAAGTGTGAAGTTATGAACTTTTGCAAACCATCAATAATACCAACACCAACATTAAACAATGATGTATTAAATATTGTGATGGGAAAAAGATTTGAGCATTCTGGTTTCTTTTTATATTTCTTTTATTTTCTTTTGCTGACCCTTAGTGTTAAACATTGTGCTTTTACTTTAATTGGTTGCATGTTTAAATCACTATCACTGAGGCATGATTATTAAGTACATTTATATGCTGTGTATATTAAACCTATTCTTGAATACAACATATTTTGTTCTTATAACATGAATCAACTTAAATTGATTGAATCTTTTCAATGGAAATCATTTAACTGTTTTATTATATATATTGTCATGTCATGACAGATTCCTTGGGACACCAGATGAGAACTCTTCTTTCATAGCTAGCTAGAGGACACCCTGTAGAGCATGATAGCTATCTTAGCACATTAGCTGAAATTCCCATTAAACACAAGGCATTTCTACTGGGGGGCTTCAATTATCTATCAATAAACTAACTGAGCTACAAGTCCAATGATCAGCATGCTCAGCACTTGCTTAACATTATAAACACTAACTTAGTTTCATGAATTGTGAATCATCCCAGCAGGGGCCCAGATATCATGGATCTAGTCCTCACAAAAATGGCCACGTCTTGCATAGCTGCCTATGCATTATCATGTATTTTTAAATCAGACCACAATTTAGTGACCTTTTCCTTTAAAACTGGTGGTACTTTCCTTGTAAATACCTATGAGTTTAGGGACGTCTCAAAAGCAATTTTTTTCAGTTATTTGATAAGTTAAATTCTGTTGTAATCAGCCTCTGAAGGATCTTATTGCTAAAACTGGTACCTATGCCTCTGAGTTTTACTTTTACTTAAAGTGTCAGTCTAACTGCAACAGATGTAATGACAAGTTTAAAAACAACTGCCTGTGGTGGAATACATGTATAAATAAATTATATGACAAGAGAAAGAAACTCATTAATGCTTATAAGAGGTCTCATTCTACCTACTATAAGAGCACAATTAATCAAACTAACAAAGAGCTTAAGGAAACCTTTTGGGAAAGTCATAGCTGAGTATGAACTTAATATAGGCACTAAACCCCAAAATAACCTCATATCTTTCTTTAACTATTTCAGGAAGCTAAGAATTAGCACCCAACATTGTCCAGAGCTTCTCTACGATACTACTACACTTTCTGATCCAAGGTAAATAGCTAATATCCCAGCTAACAAAGTCAGTGAAAATTTTACTGCACCCATATTAATTATAGCTATCCCACAGGTTCCACAATCCCAGCCACCCCCCTTTCATTACTATAGTACAAGTTTTCTCAGAATACTTCATTCATAGGTCCTGACAACATAACAAATTCCCTGATTATCAGTGCCAAATATGGCCTTTCTGAACCCAGGCTTAAACTTTTTAATCTAAGCCTTTCTACTGGTTATGTTCCTGCAATCTGTAAAACCGTTATTGCAATGCTATTACACAAGGGTGGCCCAATCACAGATCATGGTATCTATGGACCCGTTAGTCTCAATAGCCTATAATGTAAAGCTATGGAGTTCATTATCTCAGACTTCATTAGTTTGGACATTGACAAATCTATCAACCCTGGACCCTCATCAATGTTGCTTTGACAAAAGAAGGTCCTGACTCTTTAACCTCAATAATTTACTTGAAAAAGTAACTGAAGCAGAGGATAGTGCTTTTGCATTGCATAAAGCATACCTAGGCCTGGCCAAGGCCTTTGGCACTATTCCCCATGCAAACATTATTGATACTGTGTGATGGATAGCTAACTAGTTGTTTGCCACAACCCATGTGGTTTGAGTAGCAGGTGCCCCTTTTGAAAGCAAAACAGTTACCAGTGGTGTACTACTGGCCAGAGTTTTTGGCCCTCTGCTATTTTTTATATATTTCTTAAATCATCAGGCCAAGACTTCTGGTCTATGGTTAACTAAATTTGCAGATAAATTGTTTATTGTTATCCAATCTTCAACTGACTCACAATTGCTCCAGCATGTCTTACACCATGATAACAATTGGTACAAGGACAATTGTTTCAAATTAATGTGAAAAAAAAAACAAACTACATAGGAGATGCACTCCTACATACACAAATCACTGGAGCTTCCACGATAAGCAGCAATATATTTATTCAATAAAACAAGCGCTTTCACGGACTCAACAAGCCCGCTTCATCAGGTTACAAATTTCTTAAAAAGTGGCCACATTTTATATAGTAGGGCATACGCCCTAATTAACTGCATTTTGGCGGTTAAAAAATATATAATTGAGCATTTGTTATTCAATTAGTATCATTTAGGCTGGATTCCATATAAGGAAACCGCTTCCTGCAAATCCTGCAAATGCATCTCTTACATCTTGTATTAGCTCAAATTCTAAAAATGTATATAAAAAATCTGTTAAACATATAACATTCCCCTATATTATTTCGTAGAATATATCATTATATATAATAACTTATTAAATATACAAAATGCATTCTATCCAACTAGCACTCATATATGATTAAATTTTCCAAGTATTAGTTATAGCATTTATATATCATAATATTCTTAACCTTCTTAGACTTAATGTATATACAGAATAAATTCATTTATTAGATAATATAAAATTATTTCATAGGGTTAGTTGATAATAAAATGCATTCATACTTTAAATATACCAATGAATCTGATGAATTTTAAATAGTCGTAGATATAAATACATGAATCCATAAGAATATTTTCCTATACCAAAATATGATAGAACAAAAATAATCAATAATTAAGAGCATATATATATTTTAGTTATTTGCACAATCATATAAATTAAAACGATGAAATGAAGTTAAATATATAAATTTATGAATTCATACAGTCCTATTATAAAGCTTTAGCTTGTATAAACCATTAATACTTTGTCTGCCCTAAACCTACAATATAATGTCTCTATAGTAGTGCTGGTTTAATATTAAGGGCTGTATTCAGGCCTGGCTCTATATGTGCCCTAAGCAATAGTATCCATTTCAACTCGAAAAGTTCTAAAGTGCCTAGTGTATTGCCTTCCCTTCTGTTATGATGAAGTATTTGTAGCACTTTGAATTTAAATGCATGAGATGGAAATAATTGACAGTGCCTGGCTAAAGCATTATTGATGTTCATCTTCCGTATATCATAAAGATGGTTATAAGCACGGTCTCTAAGTCTACGTGTTGTCAAGCCCACGTAGTAGGCATTGCAATTGTCACATGTGGCCAAATAAATTATGTTTGTGGTCTCACATGTGGCATAAAAGTTCGGAGTAAACTTATAGCCAGTCTGTGAATTTTCATATGTCAGTTCATCACTAATATAATTACATACACAGCATTTTTTACAAGGAAAAGTTCCTCGCCTAAAATTAGTTCTAATATCCAAAGGTGCATGTAATATTCTCTCTTTGCATAATAACCTTTTTAGGTTTGGACAGTTACTATATCTGAAAATGGGGTATTCACCCACCATATTTTTCAGATCTTTACTCATATAAAGTAACTTCCAATTTTTGCTGATAATGTCTTTAATATATCTCACATCATTAGTGAATTTGATATCATATTGTATCTTGCCTACGTAACAATTATTATGATATCCAAAGTAGCTTCGTTTATGACTGACCTTAGAAGTCATGTTGTTACTATTTTGGGTAGAAGTTTGTACATAATCTGGATAGCCTCTATCCTTAAAACACTTAATTTGAAAGTTTAACAGTTGTTCTCTATCTTTAATATCACTACATAACTTAGTTATTCTAGTCATTTGATTTTTTACAATGTTGGGAAAAATATGGCGTGGGTGCATACTCTCATGATGTAAAATGCCATTTTTCCAACAAGATTTTCTAAATAGTGATGTGGTAAGCCTATTCCCATTATCTTTCATTATTGTTATATCAAGGTAGTTAACCTTATTTAATGAAGCTTCATGTGTGAAACTAAGGAATGAGGTGGTTGATTCCATATATTCAATAAAGCTGAGCAAGGACTCTATACTGCCATTCCAAAAAAGTAGAATGTCATCCACAAATCTCCTGTAGTAAATAGCATTAGCTATGAAGTTTTCATTGTTCAAGATATGGGTTCTCTCCCATTCATAAACTGCTATATTAGCATATACATTTGCACAAGGGGTGCCCATGGCTACCCCCCATATTTGTTTATAAACCTTATCTTGATACAAAAAGATGTTATTAAGTATCAACTCTAATAAGGTACATATAATAAACTGTTCATTTTGAGATGCACTCCTCCAATCGGACACTGTTGTAAGGTATCTAGGTACTGTTGTTGATAATAACATCATTTGACCATCATGTCTCCACAGTAATTTATAAAGCATTTTATCTGACCCATTTAATTTCCAAAGGCATCTCTTCTAGATCCAAAGTAGTCTAAATTCCTTTTTACTCCTGTCAGACCAGGTATTAAATATAATGCACCTTTTGGCAAGTATTTATCTAAACATAACACACAACTTTAAAGTTTTCAGAGATTCATTGTTAAAAATATCAGCAGCCTCAAAAATCTTAGTAATCAGGAAAGAGTTTCAGCCCGTTCTCTGTACATACTCTTGTACAGACTCCTCTGTGGAGATCTATGGCTAGCCTTTCATGCTATGAAAGATCCAGCCCTATTGGATCTCCTATTCCTTTACAGAACTAATGGCACATCAAATACTTAGCAAAGGGAACTAAATCTTCATCGGCAGATAAATAAGGCATGTTGGCATAATAGATTCACCTACCAACATGTCCCTCATCTTTACTACAAACTTCTATAAGTAGTAACAGCCATGCCACCTTCATGGTAAACCTAAATTATTGGATGGTCATTTTTATTATATATTTGTATGAAAGAATTATAATATCTGGTTAGAGTTACATCTGAAGGTCTGAATGAATAGGGGCCTTTAAATGACTAATGTTCATTTAATTGGTTTTAAGATGATTGGATTCATGATTGATGGCATTATTTAATGCACTGCTTTTGGCATTTTAATTTGTTCTGAAGAAGCCTGGGGGTGTTCCCGGTGAAAGTGCTCAACTGTATTTGTGATTGTATTTGTGATTGTGTAACCACCTGGAATAATTTTTTTTTGGGTCTGCTCTCCTGACTTGCATTGGAGCTCCATGTTTTTTGTTTTATATGCATGCTCTCACTGTTGCTGCTCTTACAAAATGGCACTAGGGGATGGACGTGTCTGGAATTTATACGTGTACGTATAGCCTTGACACGCTTGTTAAAGATACAGCACACTTCACTTGCATCCTGATCTTCAGCCTCCCTCTTTGAACTAGATCATATAAAGCTATGAGTCTATTTAACATGCAGAAATCACAGGTAATTCTTAGTCATACATTACACAATACTAAGTACACACACACACACACATATATATATATATATATATATATATATATATATATATATATATATATACACAATCAAGTCCATGTTGCTGCGTATTTCACACTAGGCGTTGATACTCACCCATATCATGTTACGTAAAACTGAGAGCTAGATTTAGCAACTATAACTTTCTCTGCAAAATGTTTGACTTGTGGAATGTCTGGGACATTTTTTTGGAATGGAATCAGAATTCTGAACACATTCTGCTATGGAGATAGTGTCTGATTCACTCATAGGTTTGACGTCTGCATCACAGAAAAAATGTTGTGATGTTGATGACGATTCTGGTACAGGAAGAAGAGGTTTTCAGTTCTTCCTATATCCCACTCCTTTGGAGTTTACCAGAAGATGCTTGTAATCTGTCCAACTCGATCAAAACCTTTCATTGTCTGGATTCATATCATCTCTCATCCCCTGAATGGACAAACTAATCTGCTCGATCTGCTGTAACTAGATTTCTGGATATTGTGCTTCTTAGCCAGTTGAGCCTTGATGGTTTTATTGTTCTTTGGTTTAGGCTTCAATAAACTGGAAGTAATGGGTAGCATATTTCCAGTTTGCCTGGAAAGTAATCTTTGAGTAGGTGAGCCAAGAATATCATCATGGGGTATGTATCTGAGATTAAGCAAATTCAAGAACACATAGGTGTTGTCATGCTTTGACCTTTCACGTAACTGCTTTGCACTCTGTACTGCATTTTCAGCTAGACCATTTGACTGAAGATATTTAGGGCTACTAGTAATATGTACAAAGACCTAGTCTTTTGCAAATTTCTAAAACAACTGGCTGGCAAATTGAATACCATTGTCAGAAAGAACTTTGTGTGGACTACCATGAACTGAAAACAATGTTTCAACTTAGTAATAACAACAGTGGATGTTAGTTTAGGTAGTGGATCAATCTCAAACCAGTTCAAATAAGAGTCTACCAGAACCAAGTAGTGTTGATTGTTCCACTCAAAGACATCAGCTGCAACTATTGACCAAGGTAGTACAGGAACTTGACTTAGCTGAAATGGTTCTCTTTGCAAATCTGGTCTAGTACTATTACATACTGAACAGGAAGAAAGTACTTTATCAATGTTTTTTGGTAATGAAGGCCAAACTACTAATTCTTTCACTCTTCTGTTAGCGGATGCAGAACCTGGGTGACCATGATGTAAAATCATGACACATTCCCATTGTAAGGAATCAGGAACAACAATTTTAGGACCTTTGAAAATAATCTCATCTTCCATCTACAATTCATCTCTGTAAGGAAAATAGGTTTCCCCTTCAGGTGGTACACTAGATTGCTTTGACAGCCATTCAACATTAATGTAGTGACTTAGCTTCTGTGAAATTAGATCAGTCTGAGTATGATCTCTCAATTCTTCAAGTTTAGTGGTAGAAAAATTATGCACTGACATCACATCAAAGTCAAAATTCTCTGCATAAAGATGTTCTGTTGTATTTCTGGGTGATCTGGGTAAGGTATCAGCCATATAAAGCAATTTACCTTTCGTGTAGACCATTCTGAAATTATACTTTTGCAGTTTGAGCATCATTCTTTGTAATCTTGATGGAGCAGAATGCATAGGCTTCTTTAAAATAGTAACTATAAGTTGGGGGTCAGTTTCAATCTGAATAGCTTGACCATAAATATAATCATGAAACTTGGAACATGCAAATACTGTTGCCAAAATCTCCTTCTCAATCTGAGCATACTGCATCTCAGTTTGGTTTAGTGATCTAGATGTATAGGCTACTGGTCTGCCCTCTTGAAGTATAACTGCACCAAATCCAAATTTTGAAGCATTACAGGAAAGATGGTTTGTTCACATCATAGTATCTTAAGGTAGGTGGGGTGGCAATGTTCTGCTTAAGGTCTTCAAATGCCTTCTGGTGCTGTTCCAATCATGACCATGTGACATTTTTGCATGTTAGCTCTCTTAGAGATGCTGTCAACTCACTGAAATCTGGTATAAACTTGCCTGTATAGTTGACCATGCCTAGAAAATGTTGTACAACTTGTACATTATCTGGTGGCAACATTTCAAGAATAGCTGTTTCTTGGTCGGGTCTGGTCTCAAGCCTGTATTCGTGAACAAACGACCTACATATGTAACTTCTGGAAGTCTGAATTAACACTGCAGAGGACTGAGCTTCAAGTTTACTTCACATGCTATATCTAGAACTTTCTTGAGATTTCTATCATGCTCTGCTGCACCATTGCCTTCAATCAATAAATCATCTACTAATATGACCCAAGGATAACTCGAAAACATTTGCTCCATTGCACACTGAAAGACTTCCCTTGCAGAATTTATTCCAAATGGCATCCTTAGGAATTTGTATCTGCCAAACAGGGAGCTAAAAGTAGTTAGAAATGAAGATTTGTGATCAAGTGTCACTTGCCAAAATGAACTCTTTGCATCCAAGACAGAGAAAACAGTGGCATTTAGTATCAAGGCTGCAACCTCTTTGACTGTGCGCATTGGATGATACAGTCTCTTTAATGCTTTGTTCAGATCTCTTGGGTTAATACATATTATGATTTCAACTGAGCCATGTGAGCTGCTAACATGGATGACACCCTGTCAGTTGATTCTGTGACTGGACAAATCACTCCTTGCTGCACCATTTTATCCAACTGAGTCTTAAATCATCCTGCATAGTTATCGGAACTCTCCTTGCTGGTCTGACTATGGGGGTGACCTCTGGGTCTAACTTCATGGAATACAAAACTGGAAGTTTACCCAAGTTGTTATCGAAAACATCAGCATACTCTGAGAAAATGGCTTCAGAATGATTAGAAGTTGGAAATGCATTTACATGATGGACTTCTTTAGCAAAAGAAAGCGGATTCATTCTTTAACTGTCTTTGAGACCCAATAAATATTGCAAAGGTCTTAGAGTACATAGAATACCAAGTTGTAACAGTTGTCAGCCAAATAACATGAAAGCATCACTGAACCTTTGGTTTGAATTTCTTTACCTCCATAAGCAACAAGTCTTGCACTACTATTTTCGCTAGTTCTGACTTTAGCAAATGTGTCTGCTGATATAACATTGCTCACTGAACCAGTGTGTACTTTAAGCTGTATGGATTTACCATTAATCTGGATAGTACAAAGCACTTAGCTTGTTGTTTGAAATTCACAGCATCAACTCTTTCATCAACCACTGATACAGCATCTACATAGAAAGCTGTCTGCTTTGTCTCTACTTCATCAACTTGCTTCTTTATGTGAATTTTACAACTGTATGAGGCTTACTTAATTTACAAAACATTTGGAAGTGGGTACATTTTTTACACTTGTAGCATTGTTGCCCAAATGCTAAGCACTTCTCTCTTTTAGACTCATGATTTGCACCACAACTCCGACAGTTGACAATAAAGTTGGATGTGGGTTTTACTGATTCATGATTGCATTGCACTGAGCTAGAGTGCACTCACTTCTCAGACCTTACTGGAAAGCTACATGTCGTCCCTGGAAACCTTGTAGTTGCCATGTGCTCAGGCATACTTTTGTTTGCCACGTGTTGCATTCTATCTACATTTGCTCTGGAGCCAACTGAAACCATGCTCTTGTCATTTTCAAGCATACTTTGTCTTTTTCTGTCACCTCATGGATTTGACAAATCTCTATGGCTTTGTTCAACATTAAATCACCATCACAAAGTAAAATTTTTCTCACAGCAGCACTGTTAATACCACATATAAGCCTGTCATTTATCAGCTCATCGTTTAAGTCTCCAAACCGACACATCTAAGCTTTGTTACTCAGGTCAGTTATGTAAGCTGTAAATGTTTCCCCTGGTTTCTGATCTCTCGGTAAAACAAATGCCTCTCTAATATTTGTCTGCAGGTTACACATTTCTCTGAACTTGCACTTAAACACGCTGTTTTTTTTTTTCTGGATTCAGCTTGTACAACAATACGGTGGTCTTCACCTTCTTCTTCATATACTGCAGGTGCATACACAAATGAACACTCTCTTTCTATGGCCTCTGACCTAGCTAGGCTTAGCAAATTGAATGCCATGGTGCATGCATCTCTCTCTCTGCATAAGCTGATTGAATAAATATATCGTACTCGTGCTCAAATATTCTCCAATTTTCCGTAATATTCTGATCAAATACAAGTGGCAGGGGCTTTCAAAATCCATCTGCCATATTAACACATACCAGTGAAAGGTTTTGCAAATAAGCACAAACATACACACATGTACATATGCCAGTACTTGTTACTTTGTCTAGTGCCTTTGTATTTCTGAATTTATACCTTTTGGGCTTTTTGAAATAATGGCAATGAACAAACTCGTAATACTTTTGAATAACTGGACTTTGCGAAATAAACTTCTCAGTGGATTTAACACTCTTGAAAAATGCTAACATCATTCATCATTATTTTGCTATAGTTATTTACCATCATTTTAAGAAACATAAACAACTTTACGATGAGAGTGAAATAAGCTTAGGCACTGTGATACACTTGTATTATTGTTTTACAATAAATCACCTCTTATCAGTATACGAAACATATTAAATAACTGCACAATGCGAATAAAGTGGACCTGTCTTGCTCAAAACTCAATAACATTTCAAAGTAGTTGCACTTTGTGAATAACTACATACAGCACACTGAAATGTCCCCAAAATGGCAGTACCTTGTTAGGCAACTCTTTACAGTGCAAGAAACACTTTGTAATGGTGACACTTTGCGAATGAACACACCCAGCACAAGAAACTTTTTGAAATGACTATACTTTGTACTTCATGAAATAGTAGCAATTCGCACACAATAAACTCTTTGAAATACATGCACAGTAGTAAGCACACAAAGTAAGCACTTTTACACACTTTGAGATACTTCAAATAACTTTAGTAATGCCCTTGATACAATATGAAGTAGTAGTTATGACAAAACATAGCCCTTTGTAAAACACATGCAGTCACCTTACTTCACTTTTCTTTTACTTAATATGCCCTTTTTGCCCTTGTTATATTTGTTTTGCTCATTTAAGCCCTTTTCATGCCCGTTGTACTTTTCTTGTACTCATTTTACTTTAAACATGCACAGTTTTGCTTTAAACATACTCTTTATACTTTAAATAGGGTTCCTATCGTAAAATCAAAGATTGAGAATGCCGAATACTGGAAGGCCGAACTTGGTAGTTTGAAGGGTAAGAATTTCGAAGCCGCGGAAACACAAATTCTTTACCTGGGAAAGAATTTGGTTGGCTGTTTCTGCAGCTTTGGCATTTTTGGACCGGGTCAAGGTAAGTGTACGAATGGGTAGTGACGGACTTTAGGGTTAGTGCGCAGGTCAAGTAAGTGTGTGGTAGTGACAGACTTTAGGATTAGGGTGCGGGTCAGGTAAGTGTGCGATAGTGATGGACTTTAGGGTTAAGGCACGGGTCAGGTAAGTGTGAGGTAGTAACGGACTTTAGGGTTAGGGCTGGGTTAAGGAGAGTGCATAGATAGTGGTGTATGTTAGGTTTAGTGTAGGATTTAAAGGTGTTTGGTGTGATTGTGTTATGTGTGTGTTTTTTGGAAGAGCAATTTTTTTCCCTGGGAAAAAATTTGCTGTTTTGAAGGTTCGATGTTGTCTGAATTTGATCTTCCAAGTTCGAACTTATTGTGTTCAACATTTTAGAAGTTCGATTTCATGATATAAACCCATTAAATATGTTAATTTTATCTTTAAACATAATCGTTTTACTTTAAACATGCTTGTTTTACTCTACTGTTAATCATTTCATCAAATACCTTTATTTTAAACATTTCTTTTTAGCCAAAACACTTTTGTGCCTCCCTCTTGCTCAATAATGTGGTTTGTGCCCTTGTAATGCCCCATTTTGTCTTTTATCAAATGCATAGTTTGTGCTACTTCTCGTTACCTTTGATTCTTTTCTGGCTCTTTTTCTGCCTGTGCCAATCGCTATGCCAACCTTTGCTTCAATGGGAACGTACTTGCGTATTAACTAATAGCATGTATGGTAGATATAGTGATTGGTACGTCAGATTTGTGGATGATGTTTTTTTGTTGTGGAATGGTCCAGAGGCAGAGCTGAATACATTTTTTACCTACCTCAATAACACCACTGGATTTCTTAGATTTACTTCTAAGTACTCTAGTACTGAAATTGACTTCTTGGATGTCAAAGTGAGGAGAGATGACCTGAACCACATTAGAACTAGTCTATTTAGGAAGCAGGTCAGGAAGAATATGTTCCCACACAACACTAGTATGCATTCTAACCACACAAAGGTAAACATTATTAAAGGCCAAGTATATAGGATCATGCGACTGTTTAATGATGATGAATTACAGACAGCACTACATCAGCTTAAACTAGAGTTTATAGATAGGAGCTATGATGCAAAAACTACTGATAGGTGTATCGCAGATGGTTGGAGTAATAGGGCGGATAGATGTAGACCCTACTTTGACATGCATACTACAGGTGAGGTGGATGGACAAGTTATCGACTGAGAGGTGGTCACACATAAATACAGAGGTACAGACAATACACTTAGGATGCCACTAACGTTTGCTAGCAACATAAATGTAGTATGTGATGTTGTTACTAAATATTGGAGTATTCTTTCCACGACTGACAGCCTACAAGGCATAATTGGGCCTAAGCCGAGCTTCACATTTAAGAATAATAGAACCCTGAGAAAAGAATTATGCTATAGAAGTGCCACAATGAA
>NC_056735.1:1595016741-1595091741 GCF_019279795.1 Protopterus annectens | reverse complement strand
CAAATTACATGAATTTGTTCTATGAGAATAAGAAAAAGGGAACAAAATATAAATTGCCAAAACTTTCCTAAGTGAGCATATAATAACATAAAATAAAAATATAGACAAAAAAGTACAAAGCTGCATAATTCCTTTGTGAGGGTTGAAATTAACTTTCTTGGAAAACTGATACTTCAGAGACTTGTGAAAATCAACAGCCATATCGCAAGCCTAAGGCTGATAAGGTAATGAATTCCACAAGAAAAGTGCCTGATAGGTAAGAGATTGCCAGTCAGATGTTTTCAGGTGCATCCTGGGAATTACTAGCAGTCCCAGACAGGAAAATCGAATGGCAGTCAGCAAGAATGCACATCTGTATGCTAACAGACTTTGCGTTCATTTGAAAGGATTTCTATATATTGCAGGTTTCTTCATCTCTTGTGACTGTCCTCCAGTAATGTTATTATTTTTTCTGAAGTCACAACAGTAACTAAATGCTCACTATAGATTTCACGAAAAATATACTTAATGCAAACACATTTTTCGAGCATTTAAAAATATCATCATAGAGATCTCATTTTGAAAACAGAAAAATTAAGTATACAATAGTAATTATTCTTTCTCTGCATTATTTATTAATCCTTTTTATGCTCTTTATGTCCTTAAAGTTTTATTCTCCTCTGGCTGTTAAGCCAAGCTGCAGGTATGCACAGGAAAGGTAGAAACTTTAGTATGGATCTTACACCTTTTATTTTTTCTTTTAACTTGACTGACTGTTGTGCAAAACATTCTATTCTCCATTTGATAATTCATTTTTGTAAAGTGAATCCACTCTTTCTGTAAGTCAGATGCATAATATTTAAAAGCATTCATACTCATCTGAATATTCATTCATTGTGCTGAAAGTACTGAATGTAAAATGCATACAGCTTTGGCATTGTCTAGCCTTGGTTAATACACATGCACTTTTAACATATGTGTCAGAAGCAGGTATAAAGCAGTTCCTATGACATATATGTAAACAGCTTAAACACTGATGGCCTGATTGAATTTGGCTTTTTCCAGTCAAGTAATGAAAACCTCAAAAAACATAACTTGGTAGTTCTAACACTTTTTTTATATTCCTAGAAAAAAATCACTACAGGAATACATAAATTATAAAGCAGAGCATAATGACTTCCATTATGCAGAATTGATTTTTTGCAAGATCAATAAAGCTACAAAGCAATGTTTTAAGGTACTGCAATAAAAATCAATCTTAATTTAATGTATTTGTTAAAATAAGCCACTGATCCTTATGTTGTGCAAAAAAAGATAACTCTGATAAGTCAGGGAGACTGAAAATATGTGCAACATTACAAGGCATAAACAACACGAATATAGATCTGATTCATAATATTGAATAACATGCATGAACAAATATGCATCAAAGCATTTTAGGGTTTCACTGAAACATCTCTGTGCTTATTTAATTTCATGGACCATTTAAAAAGGTTGTCTAAAATTTAATGACAAGTGCAGTTTCTTGTAATCTCTTTTTAGTTATAATGCACTGCAGAATTATGGAAGCATTAGATCAGACTAAACAGTGTTAGTTGTGGCAATAAAATCTAATGGAATTATCAAGCTTTCTGAAGTATGTACAAAGTGAAGTGAAAATGTTCAGTCAGCTTGATTCTATAATCGTGGATATTTATGTTGCTTGATAGGTCACCTGCCTTCTTTGTCACTTTATGTAGACTTTTGTGAGGCATGCATTTACTGTCAAAGGATTACTATAATAGATATGTTTTACATTGAAAGCATAGAATTGTGTGTGCTTCACCACCACCTCTTATCATAAAATGATACATTATAGATGATATCCCATTCACTTATTAAATATCGATGGTACCTTCAACATGCACTCAGTCGTGAACTTATGAGAGAGCAATGGCTCATAAAGTTTTATAATAGCACAAAACATGGTGAGTTTGATGGTTTGAACATATTCATCTGTTGTATTGCATAAAAAAATGATATGTTTGAGATACTGAATCAAAGCTAAAATTATCAGTTCTGACAACAACCATCAGAGCTATCTTAAGACTTTGAATCAGATGAGCAAGGAACAAATCTAGCAAGTATTACATTGGTCATAAATGCACTCCTACACACAAGCAAGATGCCATTCAACAACATTTCTGTAAGCAAAAAGTAGACAAGGCAGTCTGGTGTGATAGTACGTAATTAATGATCAAAGCACACATCTCTGATGCAAAGTCATCGGGAGCTGCTAAATATACAACTTTCCAACTCTGCAAATGTTCGGGAAGGAGCATATGGAATTGCTCCAAGTACAGTGAGTGGACTTGTTTCATACTGTTGCTATAGAAGATCAGGTTAGTTAGTTAGTTAGTTAGTTAGTTAGTTAGTTAGTTAGTTAGTTAGTTAGTTCGTTAGTTAGTTAGCTCCCTCCTGGTGGCAGCTGTAGAGAGAGGATGGGGTGATTTTAGGCTTAGGGAATAGGAGGGTTGATTTTAGGGCTAGACAGTCGGAAGAAAGTGCTAGGGATAGGAAGTGGGAAGGTGGGTTAGGGTTAAGTAGGAGGGGAGATTTAGGGATAGGGAGTAATCAAGGAATTTATATTTAGATAAGGTGGACTGAAGTTTTAGGCTTAGGGAGCAACTAGAGAATTTAGAGTTAGAGAGAGAGAGAGAGAGAGAGGAATTTAGAGTAAGAGAATCAGGTTTCAGTCAGAGAACTGGATAGAAGATTTATGGTAAGAACTTATGGTCTGGTAGGGCTACATAGATTTATAGGGTCACATGGTGGGAGGGATGTGTAGTAATGACAGATAAGGCTAGTGGTTGTTTGAGGACTCACTTTTTCAAGCAAGTGGCAGAGACCAGCTGTGTCACAAGCTACTAGCATGTGAGGATTTGGATTAGACCCTATCTGAAGTGGAAGAATCTTCATCAGAACGTTTATTTTTTTGACATGTTCAGTCACCTTGTGTGTCTTACTTTGAAGTACAAGAGACAGGATATATGCAAAGATATATATGACAAAGTCTCTGTTAAAGGCTGGTGACTGTCGCAAAGGTTCTGTCTCAAAAAAAAAAATATCTTTCTACTGGCAATGAAAATGAGTGGTAGGAAAACACAATAGTGGCTTCCTATCATTAGACTGAAGCATGTTACTTCAATGTGAAGTTAATCACTCAGAGGGTGTCAAACATGTAAATCATCAACACTGAAATATTGGACACTGGGACACCGATATGGAGTTTTAAAACACAAATAATCACTATGCAGCATGAGCAGTGCTGCAGATGAAGTAACTGCAGCAAAAGCCTGGCAGATACTCAGTAGTATAGAGTACAGGGCCCAAGCATTCTGTCCCATTATATTGGCTTGGTTCCCTCTGGGTTGGGCATGAAACAGCCAAGAGACTAGCAAAGACATCAGAGCATGAATCTGCAAAAATTAGATAGACATTATGCTTCTTAGCTTACTGAGATATGTTAGTGAGCATGTTTTAATAATCCTGCATTGATTAATCACTTTTGTATTTATGTTAAAAATATATGAGCCAGACATGTTTCTAGCAAATCTGCAGCTTATGACCTTTTCAACCCAATGCCTGAGTATCAAGAGTAGACATCATATGCAGTATCAAAAGTAACAATCATATGTAGTATAAAGAGTAAACATCATATGCATTATCAAGAGTAAACATCATACGCAGTATCAAGAGTAACAATGATATGCATTATAAAGAGTAAACACCATATGCTGCATCGAGACCAAGCATCATATGCTTTACAGGGGCATGTTTTAGACTCCATCTACATTTGGGAACCTAGTATGTGCAAATGAACTGAAAGAAAATAACATAATGTTCTTTGTAAATGATTTGGACAACTTAGGAAACTTATTTTGCATGAATGTTATAAGATTTCCAAAAAGTGTATTAGTTGTTCTGAAAAGCAACTTATGAGATTAAAAACTGTAGAATAATTTATATAGATATGAACAATGTTGTAAAGAGAACACAGCAAAGCCCTGGTGCTCTATATAGAGCCCGACCATTTCACACTGGCCTTTGTCATAAATTACTGGACTTGCTTATCTCCTACCAGCATTCTTACCCACTACCCATATTCCCCATGTTCTAAATAAACTTACCTCCTTGAAACGCTTGAACAATGCTGCAATAAAATTGCCAGATTCAAAATTACTTTTCTTAACAGATCCCTTCACTGCCTTTCACTCTCAAAACTAAACTGGATAAAATTCTCAAACTATCTTCTGCAGCTAAACAGTACTCATTCCACACTTCAACACCAAGATGAATGCCCTTCCCTGCAATCTCTCCTTCAATGGCAAAACCCTAGCAGACCTCTCCACTCAAATAATAGTACATTGCTGTCTCAGCAATCTAAATACAAGAATGCATTAGTGGATATTCTCTACCCCAATTATATTTCCAAGATAAGGAATACTACATCCAGCCCACTTAGGACAATACTTCATGTTCCACTCCTAAATGTTAGATTCTATTCCAAATGACAAACTGCTATCCTATCTTCCACTTAAATATTCTTCTGTCCTTCTTAGCATCACTCATGACTACTCTAATTATGTCTTCTTTGTTTATGTAAATTTCAAGTTCACTTTTTCCACAAATGCTTTTACTCCCATTCACCTTCCTAATGATCAAAGAACTATTGTCTTAATACCTATTACATTGCTACTACTTTTGCATCTTCAAAAACTGAAAACTGTTATTGACATTTGCTGACTGATTTGTACTGTAATTTTTTAAAGCATTATAAGATGTATTTATTATGTAAGGTTTGTTTTCTTTTATACATATGTACATATGTATGTTCATATGCAACTATGGATTATTTTACCTGATGCATCTCTGGCATCATTGACATGCTAGTTCAACTATGATGTACATATACCATGATATTTCTAGTTTATTATGGAGCTTTTCTCCCCTGGGACTTTGCAAAAAAGAGGTATTTTATGGCACATCAGGACAATCCTGGTAAACAAATGCAATAGCTAAACAAATAAATAAGTAGAATAAAATAACCTATTCCATGAGCATAAAGCAGTGCAGGATCGGGCAGAAGAATGTAAAAGTAGTTGTTATTAAGCTAGCACTGTGACCCAGGTTTGATTATCGTCTCAGACATCTGACACACTGGTAAAGAAGGATGGGAGTGTTCACCCCTTTGGTATGGAGCATGTGTGCATAGCCACACCAATTGGTTGGAACTCCCTGGCAGATGCTGGTGATTCTACTGCAGATTGATGATGTCAGCTCCATGTGAAAGTGAGGAATAGATAGGCACTGGCTACTCACTGCAAAACCACGAAATAGTGTTACATGTCCAAGACCTTCTCTCTTTTTTATAATTTCTGTCTATTTCCATCTAAATCTCCCTGTCTTTCCCTGTCTATGTCTTTACCTTCCTTCAAATCTTTTTATTTTTTTTCTCTGTTTTGTTTTCAAGATTGCTGTCTGTGATCCTGTATTCCTGCTATACTGACTACCTCTCTGACATGCCAGATATCCATTTCATGCACTTGCTAATTTATTGCAAAATGCACATTCCCTGGAATTCATCTTTTTCTACAGTAACATTCAGAGAGCCTGAGCAGAGCATTTCTGCTAAACATTTTGAGCTAGTGACCGAGGTGAAAATACAGAACAAAAAAATATATATTTTAAGCAGAGCAGCCAGGAACAAAACGTGTTACATCACATATTGAGATAATTAAAGGTTTACACAAACACACTCACACACAAACACACACACACACACACACACACACACACACACACACACACACACACACACACACACACACACACACACAACATACCATTTCTAATGTCCTTGCCTAGCTCACGAAACTCTCACAGAGTTCGTTTTTGTTGTTTATGTTATGAAGCATTTTTTTTTTCATTTGACCTTATTCCAAAACTTTTTTGGTAACCTTATCAGATGTCTGGTAAGGTACCCACCTAACAGATGTCTAAGTAGAGGTAATATAATGAGGTGTAGAATGGCCACTCTTGAGCTAGGGCAGGGCTACCTCAACTCTTCATTTCATCAGCCTAACTGACCACCATCTACATTCCCAGTGGTCATCTGCACATGTGTTATATAAGCTAGCCATGGAATTCAAGCAACCAACTAAGATTTTACTCATGCGTTTAAATATGTCAAACGGGTACTACACAAGATGGATTTGCCTCAAATTACTAAATTGACTAAAACAGACAAATGGGGATGGAGCCAAAATTATATGTAGGTAGAAAAATATTTTAAGAGCAGATATCAATAAATGCTAGCAACAGAATGAAAGTAATGCTCGTTTTTTTTTTTTGTTTTTTTTTTTAATAATTGAGGATTTTTATATGATTTGTTTGTGAAATACCGCCTTTTTTCTTTCTTTTTTTATTATATTTTATTGCTATTCCTTTAAGCTTATTTACTTTTTTCATACCCTTACACTAATGTACAAGAATGCACCATACAAAATCTCTGCTATTTTATGTCAGTTGTGTGCCTTACATAAAGAGAATTGTATCTATATATATATATATATATATATATATATATATATATATATATATATATATATATATATATCTCTCTACCTGAAAGCATTGGAAGCTTGAAACGCTGATGACGAGAACACCGACACCGGAAGACGATAACAGAAATGATCGACAGTTCAAAATCCAGACACTGAAAACACCAACATGTGAAAGGAGTGTGACTGTGTAAGTATGCAATAGTGACGGACGTTAGGGTTAGGGTGCGGGTAAGGTAAGTGTGCATTAGTGATAGACTTTAGGTTTAGGGTGTGGGTAAGGTATGTGTGACATAGTGAGGGAATTTAGGGTTAGGGTGCTGGTAAGGTAAGCGTGTGATAGTGACGGACCTTAGGGTTTGGGTTTGGGTTAAGGTTAGTGCATAGATAGCTGTGTATGTAAGGTTTAGTGTAGGTTTGTAAGGTTTTTGGTGTGCTTGTGTTGTGTGTGTGTTTTTTGGAAAAAGGATTTGTTTTGTTTTGTTGAATGTCGGTATTATGGTTTGTCGGGCATGTAAACTGTCATGTTTTTGAACTGTCGGTGATCTCATTGTCGGTGTTTCCATGTGTCGATGTTTTCAGGTAGATCCATATATATATATACATATATATATATATATATATATATATATATATATATTTATATACATACATATATATATATATATATATATATATATATATATATATATACAATATATAAATCTGAAGAAGAAATAAGGGATTTAGGGACCCAAGTAGATAGTCAGCTTTCCTTTGATAACCATGTTGCTAAAGTGGTTAGAAAATCCTTCTATGTGACCCATCTGATCATGAAAGGGTTTGCATCAAGATCTAAGGATGTAATGGTGCCCTTCTACTCTTCCCTCATCAGACCCATTATTGAGTACAATGCACCAATTGGAATGTACCTGGCTAGACATCTCCAGCAGCTGGAGAGACCACAAAGGTACCTAACCAAGAGGATTACTGGCCTCAAACAGTTGCCCTATGCAGCATGATTGAAAAAGCTAAGACTGTTCTCTGTTGCATACCACTTTCTCAGAGGCGATCTCTGTCGAACGTACAGAGCCATGTCCAACCCAGAATTGTTGAACATGCTCCATCTTAGCAAAACCAAATCTACTCGAGCTACATGCTCTAGGGATATAAACCTCAACACAACAATGAATAGAACATGCTGGAGGGATAGATTCCCTTTGCAGAGACTTCCCTTATTATGGAACAGGGTCCTGATCTACATAAGACAGAGCCCCTCACTATCACTCTTCAAGAGGAACCTTGATGAGTGGATGGGTAACAGAAAGTTCACACTGGTGATCACACCAACAGCACCACTAGATAGGGGCCAAGGGTACTAGCTGCTAGTACAAGGGTCTAGGGAACTACTAAAGGGGCGGTGAATACCGCACAATGTGGCTGGGCTAATATATGCCTTCGGGCAGATAGCCCAGTACCAACCTATGAACCTATATGTAAGAGAAAAGTTGCTACAGCAAGCTTGAACATCCCAAAGGAATAATTATAGTACTAAACCAAGTTACGCAGTAATTATTTCTATTTCTGATGTGAACTTCTAGCCTAATTATACTTTTCCAATATCCATGGGTTTTTAAGACAGCATTTGGCTGTGTTGTAAAGATTAGCTGTCAGTTTCTTAAAAGTTCGTCATTTATCACATATTATTGTAGCTGCAGTCTCTATCAGTTTTCTTAGACTGTTCTTAGTACCATCCTGCGATGACACTATCACTAAATCAGCTTGCTATGGAGTCTGGGAAATTTCCTCTGAACAGTCAGACATGTCAGATGGAAGATGGAAGAAGAGTTATCAAAAAGGTAAGCTATTGAAAAATGCGGTTTGATCTTGCTCACTATTAGTAATTAATTTAATATGTTGCATCAGCAGTTACCAGAACCATTTGTTCTATGACTGTTTGCTTTTATTAACTTCCCTTGCATAGAGTGCTCCTATGTGACATTGAAGACTTCTTGAAAGCATCGCTGAAACTCAGAATACACATTTTTGATTTTGAATCATTGAAGGAAATCCTATGAAAAGGTAATGGATGTGAAGTGCACATCATACCTTGGTTCCATGTGTGGGAGCAAACTAATGCAGAAAATCACAGCCTTACATTCAGTCATAGACCTGCAACCATTACAGCATTCAATAGCTCCCTGTGAACCTTTTTTGTCTAACCACAAATTCTCACCTGCCAAGGAGAGTAACAAAGATTGCAGACTTGCAAATATCTTACAAAAAAAAACTTGCACAGCTGAAATGTTAAATATAATGGCTCTGCAAAACCTGAAAAAGGTGTCTCTTTCAGAAAGGTATTTTCACTAAATCCCCATAAGTCTGCCATGACTTTATATTTTTTATCTCAGACTTTACACACGGGGAATGACACTATCTGAACTATGACAGTAATTGTTTGCAATGTATATAAAAATACTGATTTACAGACATAAATGTAAAACAGCATTTACAATGGAATTGTGAAACAGTGCACTACATTTTTAGAGAAGTGTCTGTAAAATGACAGCCCTGAAAATTCATCATCATCTTTCGGCTGTTCCCGTTAGGGGTTGCCACAGCGGATCATCTGTTTCCATTTCGTCCTGTCCTGTGCATCTTGCTCTGTCACACCAGCCACCTGTATGTCCTCTCTCACCACATCCATAAACCTTATCTTAGGCCTTCCTCTTTTCCTGTTACCTGGTAGCTTCATCCTTAGAAACTTTTTCCCAATATACTCAGCATCCCTCCTCAGCACATGTTCAAACCAATGTAATCTTGCCTCTCTGGCTTTGTTTCCAAACCTTCCAACCTTTGCTGACCCTCTAATATACTTATTTCTAATCCTGTCCACCCTTGTCACACCCAGTGCAAATCTTAACATATTTAACTCTGCCACATCCAGCTGTAACTCCTGCCTTTTTGTCAATGCCACTGTCTCCAACCCATATAACATAGCTGGTCTCACTACCCTCTTGTAAACCTTCCCTTTCACTCTTACTAGTACTCGTCTGTCACAAATCACTCCAGACACTCTTCTCCACCCACTCCATCCTGCCTGTCCTCTCTTCTTCACCTGTCTTCCACACTCACCATTACTCTGAACTACTGATCCCAAGTATTTAAACTCATCCACCTTCGCCACCTCTACTCCTTGCATCCTCACCGTTCTTCTATCCTCCCTCTCATTCACACACATATATTCTGTCTTAGTCCTGCTGACCTTCATTCCTCTTCTCTCTAGAGCATATCTCCATCTCTCCAGCGTCTCCTCCACCTATTCACTACTCTCACTACAAATCACAATGTCATCTGCAAACATCAAAGTCCACGGGGACTCCTGTCTGATCTCATCTGTCAACCTGTCCATCACTATTGCAAATAAGAAAGGGCTCAGAGTTGATCCTTGATGTAATCCCACCTCCACCTTAAACACATCTGTCATTCCCACCGCAGACCTCACCACTGTCACACTACCCTCATACATATCCTGTACCACTCTTACATACTGACACTACCGACTTCCTCATACAATACCACATCTCCTCTATAGGCACCCTGTCATATGCTTTCTCTAAGTATACAAAAACACAATGCAACTCCTTCTGACCTTCTCTGTACTTCTCCATCAACACTCTCAGAGCAAACATCGCATCTGTAGTGCTCTTTCCCGGCATGAAACCATACTGCTGATCACTAATCATCATGTCCCTTCTTAACCTAGCTTCCACTACTCTTTCCCATATTGTAATGCTGTGACTGATCAATTTAATCCCTCTGCAGTTACTACAGCTCTGCACATCACACTTATTCTTAAAAATTGGTACCAAAACACTTTTTCCCCATTCCTCAGGCATCCTCAAAATTTCATTAAACAACTGGTTAAAAACTCCACTGCCATTTAACCTAAACACCTCCATGCTTCTGCAGGTATGTCATCTGGACCAATAGCCTTTCCATTCTTCATTATCTTCATAGCTTTCCTTACTTCCTCCTTGATAATCCATTGCACTTCATGATTCACTATCTCTTCATCATCCAACCTTCTCTCCCTCTCATTCTCTTCATTCATCAACCCCTCAAAGTACTCTTTCCATCTGCTCAACACACTCTCCTCACTTGTGAGTATGTTTCCCTCATTATCCTTTATCACCTTTATCTGCTGCATATCTTTCCTAGCTCGGTCCCTCTGTCTAGCCAATTGGTACAGGTCCTTTTCTCCCTTCTTAGTGTCCAACCTTTCATACAACTCTTCATATGCCTTATCCTTAGCCTTCGCCACCTCTCTCTTTGCCATGCATCTCATCTCCTTATACTCCTGTCTACTTTCTTCATCTCTCTGACAATCCCACTTCTTCTTTGTCAACCTCTTTCTCTGTATACTCTCCAGTACTTCCTCATTCCACCACCATGTCTCCTTGTCGTTCTTCCTCTGTCCAGATGTCATACCAAGCACCTGTCTCCCTTACTAGCTCTGCTGCAGTTACCCAGCTATTTGGTAACTCTTCACTGCCACCCAGTGCCTGTCTTAACTCTTCCCTGACCTCCACCTCACAATTACCCTTTTTCAGTTTCCACCATTTGATCCTTGGTGCTGCCCTCACACTCCTCCTCCTCTTCTTGATCACCAACGGCATCTTACAAACCACCATTCTATGCTGCCTATCTACACGTTCCCTGGTCACCATTTTACAGTCTCCAATCTCCTTCAAACTGGCCCTCATACATAAAATATAATCCACCTGTGTGCACCTTCTTCCAATCTTGTATGTCACCCTATGCTCCTCCCTGTTTTTAAAATACGTATTCACCACAGCCATGTCCATCCTTTCGCAAAAATCCACTACCGTCTGACCTTCTGCATTCCTTTGTTTAAACCCATACCTACACATCACTTCCTCATCCCCTCTGTTCCCTTCACCAACATGCCCACTGAAATCTGCTCCAATCACCACTCTCTCACCCTTGGGTACAGTCATCACAACTTCATCCAACTCACTCAAAAATGTTTCTTTCTCGTCCATCACACACCCAACGTGTGGAGCATATGCACTAATAACATTTATCATTACACCATCAGTTTCCAGTTTCATAAACATCACTCTGTCTGACACTCTTTTCACCTCCAAAACACTCTTAGCATACTGTTCCTTCAGGATAACTCCTACACCATTTCTCCTCCCATCCACACCATGACAAAACAATTTGAGCCCACCTCCGATACACCTAGCCTTACTCCCCTTCCATTTGGTCTCTTGCACACACAATATACAAACTTTCCTTCTGTCCATCATATCGGCTAGCTCTCTCCCTATACCAGTCATACTGCCAACATTCAAAGTTCCAACCCTCACTACCACAGTCCTAGCCTTTCTCCTCTCTTCCTGCCTTCGGCCATGCCTTCCACTTCCTCTCCTCCTTCAGCCAACAATAGCCCAATTTCCACCAGCACACTGTTGGCTAACAGTACAGTTGGCGGTCGTTGTTAACCCAGGCCTCGACCGATCCGGTATGTAAATATTTACTGGTGTCCGCATGAATAATTTGGCCAAGTTTTATGCCGGATGCCCTTCCTGATGCAACCCTCCCCATTTATCCGGGCTTGGGACCGGCACAAAGAAATGCACTGGCTTGTGCATCCAGTTCTGAAAATTGCATTGCAAAATTGTACACCATTAAAAATGCATAACCTGCACAATATTCAGTTACAATAGCAACTGTTTTTTTATTTGTGCTTTCCAACCATTAAGTTCTAACTGGTCATCATCCAGGCAACCATTATGGTGCTTTCCTCTGCAACTTGCATCCTGGCAAAGAGAACTTTTTTTCATTTTATTAAACTAACCCCCCCCAACCATGGTGACAAGTGCTCCCCTATATACACTTACATGGTCTATCATCAGCAACTTGAGCAGCCTTCCCCCCATCTTGCTAACCAATCCACCCAGTGCTTGATGAGAATCTACTCTGTCTCTGTCAAAGGAGCTGCAGCACAGTCTGGTTGAGAACCACAATCTCTCCCCCCAGTATATGTAGATTCATCTTTCCTTCCCACGTTTACAAGTTCGCCAGCTAATAGTCAAACATAAACGTCTAGGTGGTAGTAAGAGGTCTGTTCCTGTATGCTCTCAACTCGGACTGGCAACATACTTTTTTACTATTACTTTCATCAAATGATAATTTTGCTGTAACTTATATTTTCAACTGATATTTTCAACATATCATCTATAGACACCACTAACTGAAGTATGACACTGTACAACTGCTGTGTACCATGTGATTGTATTAAAAAACAATACTTACACACTGACTTGCACAATGACACACACTTTGACAGAAAGATCCATAAAATGATTAACCTGACCATTTTGTTCCACAATTACGCATTTAAAAACTTATAACCCTGTACAGCTATAAGAACTGTTTTACTTTAAAATACTTCACAAAACAATGTTATTGTATTTAAACTATTAGAATGCAAGAATTATTATATATAAACCGCAAGACATAAAATTAATAATAAAAAAAAAAGAATAACAATGTTCATTTTGTAAGTGCAATAATACCCCTACGCTTATGCCAGTCAGCACACCAGGAGATGTGGTAATAGCTGGATCATTCACAATCCCGTATGTCTTATTATCAATCTGTCTGTCTGTCCATCTATCTACCTGTCTATCTAAACGTTTTTACTATACCTTTTTTTCTTCATTGCAATTTATCATCACTGTTTTCATTGTAAGATAAAGAATGCCTCCCATGGGTCTCTTTACCAAACAAGTATTTTTATTAAGTCATAGATTTGTAAGTCAAATGAAAGAGTATACTGCAAAGAAATCTGTTCTTTGAATGAAAGGTTTCATGGCAATCATGTGTAAAGGTTTGCAAGGCAGCGCGGAAAGAAATGTGTTGTAATGGTTCAAACAGTACCAGTTATTTAATGCATTGAGAGCCAAGCTCCCACACATTCCCATCTGCCAGTATGTGTATATCAGAGCACTGAGATTGATAGTATCGCTATTGCTAATGACAGAATTATAATAGTATTTGCTTTCACCTCAGTCTCATCATATATTTATGTTTCTATTTGATTTGTAGGTTGTCAGGTACTAGGCAGGTTTTTGAAGATTTTAGGTGAGGTAGTGGGAAGATTGCTTTTCAACTAGAATTTCACAGAATTTGCATTCATATGTAGCAGAATGCAGAAAATGGACCTAAGGAACACATTGTCTTCACTTGTGTGTTTGCTTGCTACATAGATTATGATGATGTTTATAATAAAAATAATAATAATGTTGTTGTTTCTTTCGGCTTTTCCCAGTTAGGGGTCACCACAGTGGAACTCCGGTCCACTAATGATTGTCAGTAGATTTTTACGTGCCAAGTTGCCAGCCCTGATGCACAACCTTCAACGAAGGTAGGCCCATTTACGCATGTCTCCACACAGAAGATGCTCTAGCTGAGAATCGAACAGGACAACGTCTTACTGTGAGGTGACAATGCTACTGCGGCACCACCATCGCAGTCTAATAGTAATAAAAATAATAATAATAATAATAATAATAGCTTGTTTGGTACTTTATTGCATTTGTTTCATTTACTAGGCAATATTCAGTATTTTGTCATTAGAGTATGGAATGTCTTGAAAACCTGTGAGGTAATACAAAGGGCACATTTCTATAGATATCTACCTATGAGACACTGGAATATAAGTTATCTGCATTTATGTTGTACTTTCAAAACATTACTATGAAGCAAGCTTCTGGTTTAGGCATCACCTTGTAAGCTTATCACCTTTTTGTGGAAGAAATTGCTCAGTTGCTTGCCTGAAGAGGATCAAATGGATCAAATGTATAATGGGACAGGAGGACGAAGATAACCATAGTGTATATATATATATATATATATATATATATATATATATATATATATATATATATATATATATATATATATATATATATATACATATACATATAGGGTCCACTTTTAAATGCCAAAATGCCGAAATTTCAAGTTTAAATAAAACGAACCCAAAACACTGAGATTTCGGTATTGCGACATTTAAAAGTGAAAAAAAAAACCACAAATGAACTAAAATAAAGTTTTTGGAGGGGGGCAAGCCCCCCTGCACCCCCCACACACCCCTACTTAAATATATCAACTCTGAGATCGCACTACAGTGAAGAGAACAGTAAGTGCAGCAGGAGCATTACCGTTCTCTTTACTGTAGCACGATCTCAGAGTTGGTATATTTAAGTAGAGGGGGTGGGGAGGGTGCAGGGGGGCTTGCCCCCCTGCAAACACTTTATTTTAGGTGTCTGTCTCCTCCCCCCACTTTTAAATGTCGAGATACCGAAATCTCGATGCTTTGGGTTCGTTTTTTTAAAACTCGAGATTTCGGCATTTTGGCATTTAAAAGTGGATCCAGAAATATATATATATGTATATATAGATATATATATATATATATATATGTATGTATATATATATATGTGTGTGTGTGTGTGTGTGTACATATTCATAAATCAGACAAGGAGTCTAATATTTTGTCAGTGTTCAGCAAAAAGGAATAATGACAGTGTTTTAAAAACATTACTTCATTTTGCTGTCAAACAGTAACTATTAATACACCAGGTGGACATATATGTGAAAGCTCAGTATATTAAAAAGAGTTAAATATTATTTGACTTTGTACATGATAACTTTTAGATGTGGGAGAGGCAAAAAGTGATATAAAAAGCTAATATACAGTGTTTGGTAAATAACTGCATGAGTGAAGTATCCATTTAATTTTGTAGTGTGAAAGAAGAATGCATTAAAATATATGTTAAATAATGGTCTAGAACTTCATCTGTTTTTTGCAAAAGTATCCAAAAAATTAATTATTAGAGACTGCACTTGCATTAGCAGTACATACTATAAAGCCATAACCTGATATATATATATATATATATATATATATATATATATATATATATATAAAGAAAGAGATAGATTTATATAGATGTATATATATATATATATATATATATATATATATATATATATATATATATATATATGCATACATATAAGGATGCTGACATTTTGATTTGCTTGTAAATGAGCATTAAGAAAGAACTCAGCATCTGTTACATTGTTACTTTGGTATGTCTTTGTTGTGTAGTCCTTTGGCTAATTAATTATCTTATTAAGAAACCAAGGGAGCTAAATCCTTGTATTTTTAACTTTTAATTCAATACATTTTATGAATTTATAAATAATGGAGATGCTCATTGATCATTATTATTTATTTAACCTTTAAACATTAATTTATAGTCTGAAAATGAAAACACAGTTTACTTGATTTATAAAGTTTACCTAACTACAATGGTGCTAACATTGCAAAGACAATGTGTAATAAATTTTGTCTCATAATTTCTATTAAGTGGCTACAGAAGTATTCTGTGTTGGAAACAAGCCATGTCTGTCAGAGAAGGTTAGTCTATGAAACCAGTAATGCCAGAAGAATAGTGCACTGAAAACCAGTACCCAAAAATGAAAAGAATCAATAATTTAACTGTCATTAGTTTTTGCAGGGGTGGGGGCATGCCCCCTGCACCACCAATGTCCTGATATTGTCGGCAAATCCCCCACATACCCTAAACTCGCACATACCAACTCCATTGTCTCTCCAACTTAGAAAAGGAGGAATCTCCCAAAAGAAAGGAGTTACTCCACATGCAATTTCTAGGTGTGCACATACAACAATTTCCTATGGGAAACATGTATCATCCTTGTATTCCTCTGCTCTTATGCTTCAGGTATTTAATGCTTGTCAAATTTCACACCAAGTACCTGTAGGTATAATAAGAGAATATCATCTGCAAACATTGCTCTACAGCATAACTGACTTTATGGATCTGCATATTACTTTTAGAGTGATTTTCTTGCCTAAGCAAAGACTCACTTATTTTGCTAAATGAATTGTCCTGGCCCCCTTTAAAATTATTCACACTAACATCAAAAGACAGTTGATGACCTTTATTAATGCAACCAAATTATTAACTTTAATCACATAAAATAACAATTAACTGAAGACATCACTTTCTTCCCAGCAACATCAGGGCAGCATAACCACTCACCTTGTCCAAATCATCTATCAGGTCAGCATACCTACTCACACTGACAAAAACCTTAAACCTTAAACAGCCTGTGTACCTGCTCAACCTTTTCAAATAAGCAGCAACCAAATTATCTCACTTATTATTAAAAAAAAAAACACAACAAACTTGACCTACTTCACAACATACCATGCATTCACACTAACCAAGGCCTACCTGTCACTGGAGTACCTACAGGTCATCCTGGATGTGAATTAGCTTCAGCAACGCATGCCTAAATGTGACACCACTTCCCCTGGCTACAGCAATATAATAACTAAGTCGATCCCCAAACATAGCCAACTTCCCCTAACTCCCCAAGGCAATTAACCCATTAACGTCCAAAACCCAGATAACCTAACTTAACACTATAAACAACCTCCCCACCCCATTCCCCATATTTAATTCCCTCTTCCCCTTCCCCCAAGGAGGGTCCTGGACAAATTGTTTTTTCCCAAATCTCATTTTTAAATGCAATTTTCTCAAACCTGTTTAAGTGAAGATAACTTAAAAGGTTGATTCCTTTTTCAGTTTAGATACCTTGTAGTTTGTTAAATGTAAAGCAGGCTTATGTTTCATCAGTGAAATATTAAACTTCATCTTCTAGTCTCTTAATGAACTCACGTACATATTTGCTGCAATAAACACTACCAATAAGCTAGACACCGAAGAAGAAAAGAGAGAGAATGAGAAAAAGATGGTATGGGTTGAGAAAGGGCCCTAGACACTAGGGGACTTGTAACAGTGAGCCAAAATTGTAGTAAAAAAGATTCAAACCTGGCACCTCACACCGAGGATAGTATTCCCCTACCTCAGTACTAGCCACAGTAAGTAGTATGAAACAATAACTAAAACTTTGTGAAGATTAAAGTAGGAAGGAGGAGCTAAGCTTCAGACCCCTGTACACTTGACAAAGAAAATAGATGCATTGCCCTTGTACAATAACTGATAAGTTAGTATAGCATGGGTTTACCCTGCACACTAACTGATAAGTTAGTATAGCATGGATTTACCCTGCACACTAACTGATAAGTTAGTATAGCATGGGTTTACCCTGCACACTAACTGATACGTTAGTATAGCATGGATTTACCCTGCACACTAACTGATAAGTTAGTATAGCATGGGTTTACCCTGCACACTAACTGATACATTAGTATAGCATGGATTTACCATGCACACTAACTGATAAGTTAGTATAGCATGGATTTACCCTGCACACTAACTGATAAGTTAGTATAGCATGGATTTACCCTGCACACTAACTGATAAGTTAGTATAGCATGGATTTACCCTGCACACTAACTGATAAATTAGTATAGCATGGATTTACCCTGCACACTAACTGATACGTTAATATAGCATGGGTTTACCCTGCACACTAACTGATACGTTAGTATAGCATGGATTTACCATGCACAATAACTGATAAGTTAGTATAGTATGGATTTACCCTGCACAGTAACTGATAAGTTAGTATAGCATGGGGTTACCCTGCACACTAACTGATAAGTTAGTATAGCATGGATTTACCCTGCACACTAACTGATAAGTTAGTATAGCATGGGGTTACCCTGCACACTAACTGATAAGTTAGAATAGCATGGATTTACCCAGCACACTAACTGATAACTTAGTATAGCATGGGGTTACCCTGCACACTAACTGATAAGTTAGTACAGCATGGGTTTACCCTGCACACTAACTGATAAGTTAGTACAGCATGGGTTTACCCTGCAAACTAACTGATAAGTTAGTATAGCATGGGTTTACCCTGCACACTAACTGATAAGTTAGTATAGCATGGGTTTACCCTGCACACTAACTGATAAGTTAGTATAGCATGGATTTACCCTGCACACTAACTGATAAATTAGTATAGCATGGATTTACCTTGCACACTAACTGATAAGTTAGTATAGCATGGATTTACCCTGCACACTAACTGATAAGTTAGTATAGCATGGATTTACCCTGCACACTAAATGTTAAGTTAGTATAGCATGGATTTACCCTGTACAGTAACTGATAAGTTTGTATAGCATGTGTTTTTCCCTGAACACTAACTGATAATTCAGCATACCTTGGATTTTTCCCTGCACGCTAACTGATAAGCCTGGGTTTACCCTGTACACTAATTGATAATGTAGGATAGCATGGATTTACCCTGTACTTGAACTGATAAGTCAGTATAGCATGGGTTTTTCTTTGGATACTGACTGATAAGTTAGGATAGCATGGATTTTTCCCTGTATGCTAACTGATAAGCCTGGGTTTACCCTGTACACTAATTGATAAGGTAGAATAGCATGGATTTACCCTATACTTGAAATGATAAGTCAGTATAGCATGGGTTTTTCCTTGGACACTGACTGATAAGTTAGGATAGCATGTGTTTTTCTCTGTACGCTAACTGATGTCAGTATCGCATGTGTTTTTCCTTGTACACTGACTGATAAGTTAGGATAGCATGGGTTTTTCTCTGTACGTTAACTGATAAGTCTGGATTTACCCTGTACGCTAATTGATAAGGTAGGATAGCATGGGTTTAGCCTGTACTCAAACTGATAAGTTAGGATAGCATAGGTTTACCCTGTACACTAACTGATAAGTTAGTACAGCATGGGTTTATCCTGTACACTAACTGATAAGTTAGTACAGCATGGGTTTAGCCTGTACACTAACTGATAAGTTAGTACAGCATGTGTTTACCCTGTACACTAACTGATAAGTTAGTACAGCATGGGTTTAGCCTGTACACTAACCGATAAGTTAGTACAGCATGGGTTTAGCCTGTACACTAACTGATATGTTAGTACAGCATGGGTTTAGCCTGTAGTACAGCATGAGTTTACCCTGTACACTAACTGATAAGTTAGTACAGCATGGGTTTAGCCTGTACACTAACTGATAAGTTAGTACAGCATGGGTTTAGCCTGTACACTAACTGATAAGTTAGTACAGCATGGGTTTACCCTGTACACTAACTGATACGTTAGTACAGCATGGGTTTAGCCTGTACACTAACTGATAAGTTAGTACAGCATGGGTTTAGCCTGTACACTAACTGATAAGTTAGTACAGCATGGGTTTATCCTGTACACTAACTGATAAGTTAGTACAGCATGGGTTTATCCTGTACACTAACTGATACATTAGTACAGCATGGGTTTACCCTGTACACTAACTGATACGTTAGTACAGCATGGGTTTAGCCTGTACACTAACTGATAAGTTAGTACAGCATAGGTTTAGCCTGTACTCGAACTGATAAGTTAGGATAGCATAGGTTTACCCTGTACACTAACTGATAAGTTAGTACAGCATGGGTTTACCCTGTACACTAACTGATAAATTAGTACAGCATGGGTTTAGCCTGTACACTAACTGATAAGTTAGTACAGCATGTGTTTACCCTGTACACTAACTGATAAGTTAGTACAGCATGGGTTTAGCCTGTACACTAACTGATACGTTAGTACAGCATGGGTTTAGCCTGTACACTAACTGATACGTTAGTACAGCATGTGTTTAGCCTGTACACTAACTGATACGTTAGTACAGCATGGGATTTCCCTGTACACTAACTGATAAGTTAGTACAGCATGGGTTTACCCTGTACACTAACTGATAAGTTAGTACAGCATGGGTTTAGCCTGTACACTAACCGATAAGTTAGTACAGCATGGGTTTAGCCTGTACACTAACTGATACGTTTGTACAGCATGGGTTTAGCCTGTAGTACAGCATGAGTTTACCCTGTACACTAACTGATAAGTTAGTACAGCATGGGTTTAGCCTGTACACTAACTGATAAGTTAGTACAGCATGGGTTTAGCCTGTACACTAACTGATAAGTTAGTACAGCATGAGTTTACCCTGTACACTAACTGATACGTTAGTACAGCATGGGTTTAGCCTGTACACTAACTGATAAGTTAGTACAGCATGGGTTTAGCCTGTACACTAACTGATAAGTTAGTACAGCATGGGTTTAGCCTGTACACTAACTGATACGTTAGTACAGCATGTGTTTAGCCTGTACACTAACTGATACATTAGTACAGCATGGGTTTACCCTGTACACTAACTGATACGTTAGTACAGCATGGGATTTCCCTGTACACTAACTGATAAGTTAGTACAGCATGGGTTTACCCTGTACACTAACTGATAAGTTAGTACAGCATGGGTTTAGCCTGTACACTAACCGATAAGTTAGTACAGCATGGGTTTAGCCTGTACACTAACTGATACGTTAGTACAGCATGGGTTTAGCCTGTAGTACAGCATGAGTTTACCCTGTACACTAACTGATAAGTTAGTACAGCATGGGTTTAGCCTGTACACTAACTGATAAGTTAGTACAGCATGGGTTTAGCCTGTACACTAACTGATAAGTTAGTACAGCATGGGTTTAACCTGTACACTAACTGATACGTTAGTACAGCATGGGTTTAGCCTGTACACTAACTGATAAGTTAGTACAGCATGGGTTTAGCCTGTACACTAACTGATAAGTTAGTACAGCATGGGTTTATCCTGTACACTAACTGATAAGTTAGTACAGCATGGGTTTAGCCTGTACACTAACTGATACGTTAGTACAGCATGGGTTTAGCCTGTAGTACAGCATGAGTTTACCCTGTACACTAACTGATAAGTTAGTACAGCATGGGTTTAGCCTGTACACTAACTGATACGTTAGTACAGCATGGGTTTAGCCTGTACACTAACTGATAAGTTAGTACAGCATGGGTTTACCCTGTACACTAACTGATAAGTTAGTACAGCATGGGTTTAGCCTGTACACTAACTGATAAGTTAGTACAGCATGGGTTTACCCTGTACACTAACTGATAAGTTAGTACAGCTTGGGTTTTTTCCTGAAATAATAAGCATCTCAGGCGGTATTCAAGGACTGCAGCAGTTCAAGAATTAGGATGGAGTGGGACAGAGCACCTATAAATGTACTGCTTAACCCCCTAGTGCAAGAAATCTGGACAAAGCCAAAAATAACTGGGGGGACAAAGACTCAAAATCAGAGCTGGAGTTTAATTATTCCTCTTATAAAACTTAGAAAGTCACTAAACTGAAAGGTTATCTATCAGGTACCTTGTCACTTATCTCAATAATTCTCTCTCCGTTCATTATCATGTCACAGTTGTAATCAGAAAATCCTTCTACTATAATAACTAGTACCAAATATGCTATGCTTCTCCAGTATTCAGCAAAGATGAGACCCATTATAAAGAACAATGCTCCATTCAATATGTGTCTCATGTGGCATCTCAATAAACATGAAAAAAACCCAGAAAATCCTAACAAAAAAGATTTCTGGTGCTAAGAACCTACAATCGATGCATGTCCCTTCCCAATTCTTTCTGTGTTATAAACTCCTTGTGAGGAATCTGTACATTAGTTATTGTGCCATTATAAATCCAGTAGGCCCTGACCTTTGCCATTTATTTTCTCTACATTCATTATCATGTCATAATTGTGATCAGGAAATCCTTCCACTATAATAAGTAGTGCCAAATATGCTATCCTTCTATTATATTCAGCAGTGATCAGACCCATTATAAAGAGCAATGCTGCATTCAGTATGTGTCACATCTGACATCTAAATAAACATGAAAAGACCCAGGAAATCGTAACAAAAAAGATTTCTGGTGCTAAAAACCTAGAATATATGCATGTCCTTTCCTTATTCTTTAGGTGTTATAAACTGGAGTGATCTGTGCCTCAATTATTGTGCCACTATAGATTCAGTAGTCCATGACCTTTGTAATCTCATTAAGTCAAACAGCTCAGTTAACACTAGAACAGAGATATGGACCTTCATCATAACAGAGAGATAGACTCATCACCTCACACTACACTCACACCTCCTTTGTTTTACCCAACCGTAGTATTTAACTTAATAGTGCTTTTTGATGCTTAGGAATAACATGCATCTGGTGAGAACAAATGAAAGCAAACACTTCACCACTTTTATCTGACTCATGACTACATCCTTGAGTTAAGTGTTACATAGCTCTTTTAAATGCAGCCACTTCTGAAGACAATCAGAACATTAGTTCTCAGTCCCCACTCTCTTTCTGAACATTTTCAATATTTATTGATTGGAGTTGGAAATCTAGCTGTAAAGACATACCTGCACAGTCTCCATCAAAAAAAGCTTCTCAGATTTTACTTTTATCTTCTCCTAGTATTGGTTATATGGTTTGTTTATTTTATGTAGTGACTTTATCTGTACAGTGATCTACACACACACACACACACACACACACACACACACACACACACACACACACACACACACACACACACACATATATATATATATATATATATATATATATATATATATATATATATATATATATATACACCTTTGTGTAGGTGTTCAATGGGTTTGAGCAAAGGTTTTGAGTAGCACATCCTTGCTTACAAAAAAATAAATAAATAAATTTGCCGAATGATATATCCCGATTGAATATATACTTCTACACTACGTTCATACAACACAAGTAGCCTTAATGGTTCTCATTCCTAAAGCTGATAATTTTGTCAGCTTTTTTAAAAAGGGAAACACATGTCATATTCCATTTAAAACACACTTAACATAAATAATATGGAGCGTGCCTTTGTAGACTTTTTTGTAATACATAAAACTAGAAAATATTATGAAAAGCAAATATACATTTCTCTTGAAGTTTTCCCAATAATCTGTTTTTTCTTGACTTAAGCTGATAGAATTATTTTCATTTTGACTTTATTCATTCTCATTTCATATCATACCCACTGACACCATTAAGAAACCACTGCAAAAACTAAAACCCTGGTCTACCTCAGCTAATAATCTTCCACCACACTACCTCAAACTGGCTGATAACTCAATCACCTGCCCAATCAGTGTCCTTATAAATAGGTGTTTATCTGAATCAGAAGTACCTACCATATGGAAACAATCTCACATCACCCCCATCCACAAAGAAGGTGACTCTTTTGATCCATCCAGTTTCCATCCTACATGCATCTTGTCACCCACATCCAAAATTCTCAAGAGAGGTATCCATCAGCAGGTAATGTGATACCTATTGTAAAACAATCTTTTAACCAAAACCCAACATGGCTTTTAACCCAACCACAGCATAGCTACAGCTCTGTTATCCTTTATAGACACTTTGAACAAAGCCAGAGATGCAGGATGCTGTACAGACTCTATATTCCTTGATCTCTCCAAGGCCTTTGACACAGTGTCTCACCCCCTTACTATTGAACACATTGTCTAACATAGGCATCTCACATAACACAATAAAATGGTTTCACAACTAACTCAAGCAGTGAAATGGTCCAAATAACTTTTGCCCTTTCTGCATAACCCTACTGGAGTCCCTCAAGGCTCCATCCTCGGACCCCTACCCTTCAACATTTTCACAAACAACTTTCACACTGCCTCTCACCCTGAAACCTTCATTCAATACATTGATGATTCCATCATAATCTGTACTGCTCAATCACTGCCAGAACTACTTTTAAAAACTCAGCA
The DNA here is from genome assembly GCF_019279795.1 of Protopterus annectens. Classification (NCBI taxonomy): domain Eukaryota; kingdom Metazoa; phylum Chordata; order Ceratodontiformes; family Protopteridae; genus Protopterus; species Protopterus annectens. Next base: position 1,595,067,439 of record NC_056735.1, on the reverse strand, counting down.
GTCCTTTACTGAAGTCAAATCCTGGCTAAGAAATGCTCAACTCTTTCTTAATCCACAGAAAATTAAACTAGTGCTCGTTCACCCCAAAAACACCTTCCTTGTCACTGATCATTTTATTGCATCTGACAACACTGTCATAGAAATAGTGCAGGAAACCGAACTTCTAGGAGTCATCATTGACAATAAGCTTTCATTTGACCCCCATATATAGCAAAATATAAAGACAACCCATCAAACACTATATAGAAATAAATGTTTTTTTACTGCAGGAACCAAAACTACCCTTGCAAAACATTTTTACTTCCCTCACTTCTTTATGGTGCCGCTGTCCCAACTAACTTACAAACTACTACCCTGAGCAAGATGGGACAGTGCTGCAACAAAGTTGCTAAGTTTCCACAAACACTAAATATCACACACACCACTGTAAACTACTCCTAAAATTAAACTGGCCTGAACTCCCCACCCAACTTACATTTATTCAGCTATCCACCTTGCACAACCTTAATTTCAAGCCTACTGCCTGCCCTGCACTAGCCAGTCTAGTCACACCTTGCACACCATATCAATCCCTATGATCAGAAGACAAAACTCTCTTAGCTATCTCAAAACCCACAAGAAAACCGGGTCATTCTCTATATTCATACTCTGTCTCTATACTTTGGAATTCACTACCTCTAGCTACTAGGTCTATGCCTGGCCTAACCCATTTCAAAGCCTCTTTAAAAATCATCTCAAAAATAGATGACTCTGCTTCTGCATAAAGCCTGCTTAATGCTCAGCTCTTCCTCTTGTTCCACACTAGCCTCATCCTCCTCTTTCTGTCACATTACAATCCTTCACAGTCTGCAAGATCATAAGGATATTCTAACTCCTTCTCTGTTTCTATACCATATCCTTAAGCTACTGCTCAGGCTTTTCTGCTTCTATTCTTCTTAACTCTCTCACTATCTTCTTTCTGGCTATTATTTTCCCATCTGAAACTAACATTCTATGTTTCATGTACCATAACAGTCAGTGTCACACATTGCACTACCTACACATTAGTTTTTGACACTATTCTGCATCATGTATGGTGAGAGTGACAATTATTGTCTATAATGTATAACTGTATAGCATTGTCTACATGTGTAGCATATATTGTAACATCTTGCAACATAGTTTGTTCTTTCAACTTCATTTGTATGGTATTGCTAATGTAATTTTCATAGTATTGCATTACACTGTATTTATTTTGTACTATATGTGGAGCTTTTCTCCCCGGGCCTCTGCTGAAAACGGGTTCTGTAGACCCAGTCAGACCACCGTGGCAAACAAATGTCAAACAAATAAATAAAACAAACAAATAAATAAAACAATAAATGTATCCTGTATGGTGATTCTCCTCTTTGATACTGAACTTCACATGATAATATTATGTAGTTTATTAATTGAACGATGTATGTGGAGCTTTTCTCCCTGGTGCTCCACTGATAAGGGGATTCATGGCCAGTTGGCCTTTCCTGGTAACAAATGCTAAATAAATAAAATTATTTTTTTTTTAAGAAATCTATGGAGATTAACTACTGCTGGTACAAGATGTTTTTTTTCTCCTAAAATTGACACAAAGCCGCATGCCCCAAGAATAAATACATATGCACAAATTTGTTCTGTTATATTCAGGAAAATAAGTAAAAAAATGTTGATGTTTTAAACATAAAGTTGCTTACGGTGTTTGTATTAATATACATTTTAATATGGAACGCTTCATTCCTGTTGAAAGTGAAGATAAAGCTGATTATAAAAACTCAGCTGTCTGTTTTCTAAATATGAGGTTTATAAGATAATAGAGTATAAATTTTGGCATATTATCTCAGAATAATTTTAAAAGTAGTTATTTCTATCACAAGGGAATGGCAAATACAATCCTCACTGATATGCTAATAGCCCATAATTATTTTCAGTGGAATAGTGACCACCTTAGACTTGCATATATATGCCTAAACTGAAATTACTTTAACAGCTGGCCTGTATTCCCTCATGTTTTGAATAAATTGCCTCAAGTTATTATGATGCATCTACTGAATTTTTCAAAACTGATATTTTCTGGCTGATTGACTGACTCTGGGGTACAATTTCTTTGGAATATTAATATTTATGAGCATTTCATTATATTGCAAATCCTACAATTACATTTAGAATATGTGTGTGTGTGTGTGTGTGTGTGTGTGTGTGTGTGTGTGTGTGTGTGTGTGTGTGTGTGTGTGTGTGTGCATATGTGTGTGCTTGTGACAAAGGAAACTGTAAAAGGTGAATTGAACAAAATGCAAATATAAAAAGTTTAACAGTTATGAGTTTGTGATTTAGGTACATATCTTCTTAGAGAAAATAAATATATATACATAATTATAGTTGTAACTAAGCAGAATATATGTTTGGTATGAATGTTTTTGTGGCTGTAAACAAGAGAGAATGCAAAACTGAGTGAATGCTCATTTTTTTGATTTATGCATGGTTACATTTAGTTTGACATGGTGTTGGTAATCAGGAGTGTGCAGGAATGTTACATCATAAAGACAAAGTGGTGGTTGTAAAGATGTTAAGGACTGTGTTAATATGCAAATGTTTGCAGGTTAGGGTAAGATTTAGGGTTAGATTAGGGGATAGAGTCATTATCGTTTGCTTTTGTCTTGTGTAGCGGTACCCTTAGGCAAAGTATTTTTGGTAATGTAATGGGTACTGTTATGGACAGGGATACTGTCTGGATTATAGATAGGGTTAGCTCTCATGAGTAAGCTTCACAGGTTCATAGCTAAGTGCTAGTCTAGCTACCCTTGATGGCCATTTTAATCCTAGCCAGTTTCTATTTTTGTGTATGAATTGCCCTTACCATTTTGTTAGAGATCGGCCGTACTAATCCTCTGGTTGATAATTGAATATCCCTCTAAAGAGAATAGCTAGGATCATACTGTAGATAATCTGAGGGGACAGGGGCATGATGTAAAGCATTTAGCAGCTGTATCTGAGTGAAGGGTAGATCACCTAGATGCAAGCTTACTGTTCTGGGAAATGTTGTTAACCACTTTACTTGCTAAGGCATCAGACAAAAGCAGCTTGTTCCAGTCATTGCTTTTCAGATGATGAGTTTGTCAAGTTTTGGAATGAGATGCTGAAACCTGTTTGGTCCTTTGTGTTTCTCACAGCAAACGGCTGATATTTTGTTTTTTTTTAAAAGCTGAAGTGAACTGGAATGACATTTCCAAGATATGGACAAGTTTGTCATCAATAAAACAACCTTAAAATTTGTTCACTAGTCAGGGATCTGGGAACTAATAACCTAGACTTCGACCGATGTGTGTCCAAAGTAGTAAAAAATATGATATAGCTATATCTATCTATCAATCTATCTATGACTGTATATGTGAGTGTGTGTGTGTGTGTGTGTGTGTGTGTGTGTGTGTGTGTGTGTGTGTGTGTGTGTGTGTGTGTGTGTGTGTGTGTGTGTGCGTGTGTGTGTGCATGTGTGTGTGTGTGTGTGTGTGTGTGTGTGTGTGTGTGTGTGTGTGTGTGTGTCACTCTCTGTGTCCAAAGATATATAGATATGTATATACATATATACACAGATAGATAGATAGGAAGATAGATAGATAGATAGATAGATAGATAGATAGATAGATAGATAGATAGATAGATACATGGAACCAATAATCAAATGAACTTGAAAACTTTGACATAATGGCACCTCCTTCATGATGGTCCATTTCTCTCATCTATAAAGAGATTTCAAATACCATCATAAAAAAGGCTGCAAAATTAAATGATTTCCTTTCTCCTGCAAGAAAACTGAAATCTTCATACGATGCATTTTTTTATACTTAAGAGCCAAACTCTGCAAGTTAAATCTTGAAGATCACTGAACTATGGCATGCTTTTCAGGATATAAGCTGCATCATTTTCTTTCAGATTTCTTATATTCTTAATCTGGATCCTTCCCAGACTTGAAACACATTAGTGAACAGCTATAGATTTAAGGTCAAATACTCAGCTGGAAGGAAATGTAATATAGCTAACCCAGTTTGAGTTTTTTTTTTTTTTTTGCTTATTCCCTGCTATCAATATAGATATATATATATATATATATATCAATAAATATAGATATAGATAGATGTAGACATAGAATTGGTAAATGGTTTATCTTTTATTTGTTTCTATATTTAGTTGTGCTACAATATAGTAAGTGTTGGTATCCTGTGTGTTTTCAGTATTCTGAGATTCAGTATTTTGAGTTTTCAGTCTTTTGAACTTTCCAGATTTTGGTCTCAGTCTTTTGAAAGTCAAGATTTTGGGCTTTCAAGCTTCTGAAGTGAATCTGTATACACATATCTAGATATTGTGAGAGAGAGACTGGGAATATTGAGAAAGAGACAGACATACAGAGAAACGGAGACAGAAGGAGACCACACACACAAATACACACAATCTTTTATAGATCTATCATTTTGAAAGGGCATTACTGATAACAGCCTTTTGGGAATCAGTTTTCTCATCCTTTTGGAAATATGTAATTGTACAAGTTATGCACTTTGACAATTTAAGTGTGATTAGTGCTTAAAACAGGTGTATATCTAAACATCGAATGCTGAAAAATTTTAATACCAAAACCTCGAACTTGAAAGATTGAAGACTGAAAATATCGAAGCCACGGAACATCAAATTCTTTCCCACGGAAAGAATTTGGTGGGCCGTTTGCATGGCTTCACTATTTCCTCCACTGTGGTGCAATTTCTGAGTTGGTATATTTAAATAGGGGGGCGTGGGGGGACAGCCCCCCACATTAGAATTCGTTTGTAGTATTCGTGTGTTTCGTGTTTTGTACTGGAATAGCGATTTTTTTCCCAGGGAAAAAGATCGCTGTTCTCAGTCTTCGAGGTTTTCAGCTTTCATGGTTTTGGGTTCAATGTTGTAACATTCAAAGTTTTGACACTTCAATGTTATGATATAGACCCCTTAAAACAGTTATCTTCAAAACTTGCTGTTATACATTAAAACTTTTTGGATTCTTATATGAATGTGTGTGTTTGTGTGAAGGATTGGGATAGGCATGTGTGTTGTGGGGTGTGAAGTTGACTGCATAACCTTTTCAATTAATTCTTGTGCAGATTGTTATCACAATAGATGACTTTAAGTATTTGTGCTTGAAGAGTAACATAGCATGTCTATCATGTTAGTGCCCACCTATAATGTTTTCTTAGTGTGGGTTCAGACAAGACCAACAACCATAATACCGCACCACCTGTTTTTTTTTCTGTGTGTGTGTGTGTGTGTGTGTGTGTGTGTGTGTGTGTGTGTGTGTGTGTGTGTGTGTGTGTGTGTGTGTGTGTGTGTGTGTGTGTGTGTGTGTGTGTGTGTGTGTGTGTGTTTGTGAGTGTGAGTAAGCATTGGTATTCATGCTGCCTGGCTCATATGATTTTACATTACTTATTGGTTGTCCGATTACTGTGCAGTACTATACTTTATTTTATTTATTTATTTGAAGTTTGTTTGACAGGGTGGTCCATTGGGCCAAAGGAGCCCATTTTCATTGGAGTCCTGGGGAGAAAAGCTCCATAGATACAATATATAAAATAACAGGTTGTTAGTACATGAGTACATGAAAATAAAAGTATATGATTATACAGTTTAGAAGATAAAAACAGAAATTATATAACAGTTAGTAAAGGTTTATAAATATATAGTCCCTAGCATTGCTAACATAGATGTTGTCTATTACAATAATAAGTAGGTATTTACAAGTCAATTAAAACTAAAGCGCTATTTACAACATGTATGTTCCCACAGGGGGAATATGATCAGTGGGGAGGATATGTAGGTTAAATGAGGTAGGGAAGAGATGAGTTAAAGGAAGTAGAGACAGAGAGGAAAATTGGGAGGCAGATATTTGAGTTAGGATAAAAGGAGAAAGGGAGAAGGGGTAGGAGTAAGGTAGCTGCTGGGGACGTTATGCAGGATGGGAACATAAGAGATGTTAGGTGTAAGTGGAGCATGGGTTTAAAGGTGGAGTGAATATGAGGTGGGAGGAAGTTCCAGAGACATGCTATGGAAAAAGAGAATAAAAGTCTGCCTCCCTGTAGTATAGTATAGTATAGCATAAAAGTAACCCTATCACACAATTTTCTCTTCCCATATATGTTCTCTACTCTTGCTCTAACAGAATATCTTATGTATACGAACCTCATCGACTAATTTTTGACATTTCTCACATCATATGTGTGTGTGAAACATACTCACTGTGTTTATAGATTTCTTTCATGTTTGGCAGAACAAATCTATACGGAAGTATACTTCCCCAAGAAGGCTTAATAGCAGAAAGCACACCTCATATACTGTACATTCTGCATTTAATTTTGACTGAATCAGAAATAAAAACTGCTATACCTCTAAAACTTCAGAGGACGAAATTAGGAAGAAGAAAGCCCTTAAAATTAAGGCACATTTTGAAATAATAATAATAATAATAATAATAATAATAATAATAATATTTATCATCATCATTAATGGTTTGGTGTTCAATCCCTTGGGGTTAAATACTTTAGTCTTGAATTCCACAAATGTGACACACAATTACTGTGTTTTCCACTAAAGATTCATATCTAACTTTTGCTGTAGCTCAACATGTAAATGAATTACCTTGGACAATTCAGGTGGTGACAGTTTGGAGTTGAAGTCCTCTAGGATCTGCATGCTTTAGTCTCTTTTAATTTTGCATTCTGTAAATGTGTGACATACAACTAACATGTTTTCTCCTAAAGGCTTTTACCTGACTTTAGCCATAGCTCAGCATTTAAATGAAGTACCTTGGGTAATGCAGGCTGTTAATGTTGTGGGTTTGGTGGGTGGGGGGGGTTGTTGCGCTGGTAGTTAGTCCAGAGAACTAATGATATGAGCTGATAATGAGACACTTTCTTAGGTAGAATGTTTGATTCCCTCTGCCTTCATGTGCGCCCTCTGTGAAATTGAGCATGTCACATAACTTGATGGTGCTTTAGGGCACCTGAGAAAATGGGTTAGCCCCTTCAATGGTTTCTTGGACCACATTCCTAGCATGAACCTATAATAACGCTGCATAATTAGCATAAGGTATGCATATTCATTGTTAAGATAGCCAAAATTAACTCTCGACACAGTTATGTTTTACTTTTATTTCATTATAGTATACTGTACCTAAATTGACACTAGCACAAAAGTTACTACCACCCAAAAAATCCTTGTTTTATGACAGAAATCTAAAATATTCTACTCTATTATCAGAAAATATTCTATATCAAGACATGATCGATAATGAAAAAATGCTTTCTATAAAAAAAATGTTTGTATGATAACCATGTTTGCAAACCATACTTTATTTACTTTGTGATGATATTACAGTCAAGCAGAAGCTGTCAACTGCTACTTTGTTCAGAGAAACCTAAAGGAAAACTCTACCTTGGAACTCCAAAAGTGTTATTGATATATTTATTTGTTTGCTTGCTTTCATTGTTGAATGCAGAAGTCTGACTGGGTAAAGAACCCGATTTCAGCTGAGGCCTGAAGAAAAAGGCATCACTGATACATTATAATCCAAATACGATGAAGATTTCCACCTGTAAATTCAACATTAATGTAATCTCTGATAAAGCATTATTAGAAATTGATACATAGTGGCATACCAAATGGGTTCTTATTACATAAAGAGAATATTGAATAAAAGCATTTATTCACACTAAAACATTCACAATATCATTTTGAAATGGATCGCTTTATTAAGCCTAGCAGTCTTCAAAGCTTATTTAAAACAGTATCTAAATAGCACATGGCTGTGCACCTGCATGACTCCAGGTTAATTTCATTTCTACTTCATCTGCTAGGCACAGCTCCCACACTGTTCTCCAATATTCAATTGTTTTTCCTCATACTCTGTTTCTTGAAACACCCATTAATATGTACTGTGAAACTGTAATTTTGTTCTTTTATTTGAACCTGTGATGTTACTGTAAGATATTTGTGTGCCATAATTATGTTCTGTACTGTTATATATGTCTGAATTTGGAGCTTTTCTCTCTGGGCCTCCATGGAAAATGAGTTATGTTGACCCAGTAGGACTATCCCAGTAAACAAATGTCAAATAAATAAATAAATAAAATTAACAAACATTTGTAGTGTAACAGCTATAACCATATATATGCACAAGAAAACATATAAATGCCTGTGTTAAAGTGGAAATTAGACAGGTCACTGCATTATGGTGGTGTACACTTTAGTGAACTACAGCCATAGCAATGTTAGTTGTGGGCAATAGTGCCAGTAAGTGTTAGTCTAAGACTGGAGTTATAGCAGTATTTGCAAGAGATGGACACAATATGCTTATTATGTACAAATAGGTCTTTACTGTTAATTACTAAGGGCAAACTGTTTTGTCAGAGATTTGGGATGCATGGCTAGGCTTAAAAAGGCCCTTGTGGTCATTAGCTTAGTAAACACCTACGAACGTATGAGTGAGAACATTTGGAAAATGGGGAGGAAAGGCAGAAGGTGGTTTTTACTGGAATTAACCTGTTGAAGAGCAGGGGCTTGGCCAGGAGACTAATGGATATGCGAGTGCTCCTCTGCGGGATAGCACATAATGCGAGTATGGCAAACATATCCTAAATCTAATAATCAGAACTTTTGTCTTTCCTGGACAATCAGCACAGACAAGCAACAGTAGTATCATAAATGGTCCCATCTAACTTTTCCACCCTACCGCCTCATTTCTCCCCTCAGCAAAACCGTTTTCTCTCCTCCACACAGACTATTACTTATCTCTTAGTGGGATGGCAAACTGTTTTTCATACTTTCTTTCTGGCTTTTTCCTCCTGTTATCTCACAATCCCATATTCTTATCATCTCACTGGCCCATACTGACAACTAGATATTATTTCCTTGCTTGCCTTGTGCTACTTTCACTCTTCGTACTTTCTTCTTCTTCTTCTTCCAGTACTGTCTTACTCTTTATATTATTATTATTAGTAGTAGTAGTATTATTATTATTACTGTTTTAACTCTAACAAGTCCTATTTCCTATTTGTTGTAACTTCTACCAGTAGTTTAATATGTAGTTCTGTGTATTGTTATTAAGTTAAAATATTGTCAAATAAGTCCTGCTATTTTCTGTAACTTCTCTTAATATTTTAGTATGTGTTATGTCTAAAATGCATTGTTCCTGAAATGCTGACTGATAACTACATTCAAACTGTTCTTTAAAATTTCCATAGATTTTGTCAAAATTTCTTTGTGGAACTTTTTTCCCCAGACTTTCCTTCAAATGGGGTCATTTTTTTTGCACCCAGTCAGACAATCCCAGAAAACAAGCACAATAAAAATAAACAGATAGATAGATAGACAGATAGATAAATAAATAAATAAAGACAACTGTCCCTTTAGTTCATTTTTAAAAGAGCCCAGGTTCTTACTGAGTTTTAGTGGTAGAGATAATTCTATAAGTTGGAGATGTGAATGAAATAAACAGCGCTATTATTTGACATTTTGAGTTGTTTATAAGGCTTTGTTTGTTGAGCTTAGGTTTCTGTGTAGAAGGAGGGCTTGTTGAATGTGTTTTAGGCCTGTAAGACTTGTTAAGCTTATGTAAAGAATTGTGGACTACATCTGAGTAGTTGAGGTAATGAGGTAATTTATTGCAGTTAACTTTTTGAAGGAAGTGATGTGCCCTATAAGTGAGGTTGCAGGCAAATCTGGCAATTCTTTTGTAGCATTGTTTTAGCTTGGAGGATTGACTGGCTTGAAGATTTACAAGTATATGAAAGGCATAATATAGTTTTGGTAGTTAAAAGGTGGATGCTGTATTTTTCCTAAAACTTTCATAGAGATACCATTTTACTTGGGATAATGTTCCAATATTTTGATATGACTAGTTTTCGTTGTCTTATATTGTCAAAAAGCCCATTTTAGTTTTTCATCTACGCTGATATCCAGAAGTTTAGTATGCACAACCCATTGAACCTGTGTGTTGTTTTAGAAATGAGGAGTGGTTGGGGGCTGTTTAGCCAAGCTTCAGTGGAAGAGAAGTCGTGTGTAATTGTTTGGAATTTAAACAGATTGTCAGCCACTGAGGTGAAAGTCAAGTCATTAGCATACTGAATGAGGAATGCAGGCACGGACACTTTGTGCAGGTAATTTATGAAGATATTAAATAGATGGGCACCTGATATAGATCCTCGAGTTTTTCTGCCAGTGACTTTAAAGCTTATTGTCTTTTGGTTAAATAGGTGTTAAACCAGTGGAGGCTGGAATGTGAGGACCTTTACACTGTCGTTTTTGGAGAAGTTTCTTATATGAAACAATGTTAAAAGTCTTTGAGAGATTCATGAATAATGAGGAAACAAGTTTGCTATTGTTTGATGGCACTAAAAAAATCCAAGAGGACACTTGCTGCATGTGACGATTATCAAAACAAGATAGTGTACCCCCACCAGGAAAACAATACCAAACATCCTGTTATCCAGGGGACAATGTTTCTCATCCTAAATACAGCAATGATGGTATGGGTAACACAGAGGTCCCTTTAGATGAGCTTCACCCAAGAAGATCTAAAAGATTGGAAAACCAAACAGAGAGAGAATTTGGAACAATCACAGAACTTCAATACCAGGGCAGGTTCGATGAGATGTAAATTCAACAACAGAAACAACAATAAGTACAACCAGATATTTTAGAAATAGTGAACCCAGGTTATGGCATTTTTACTGATGGCATACACGTTGACACTGATGCAGTGAGTATTACATCATTTTATGACTTTAAAATTTACAGCTTTTATGGATATCAATATTGAACCAGCACACCATCTTTTATTTCATAAAGACTTTCATTTCATTCCTTAGAGCATGACCAAAATTGAAGAAACACTTGTTGATCTTTAAGTTATTTTCAAGGAAACTGAATTTGCAGTTGCTATATGCAGATAACAATGGAGCTGACATCAACACTTATGGCCTCAGGAGAAAGAACATTGTTAACCCCCCTTTAAATTTTTATGTGAATATATCTGGGAAAAAGTGTGAAAAAGAAATGAAAAATGTCAACACACCTCTCACAATCTTTCATTTCAAGACAGTGAAATTGTATACTCTATAACATTTAACTCAAATATTAGATGTATGAAACCCGACATAGGAGGAGGGCTTGTGATTATGGATACACACATATAACTATTCAGAGAGTTCAAAGTGTGGATATTTAGCCATCATTGATATTCTGAATCCTTGCTAAATACTGTGCAAGAACTTTTTTGGGCAGAGAGGCATAGTAGATATGCCTCTATTTCACAGTAATGATTGCAACATGATATTCTATTTGAAGCTATGGTTGACTCTACTAATTCCACTAATCACACACAGTAGTCTTTATGAAACAATATGGAGCTGCACTACAGTTTGGATGTGAAGCAAACTGAACACATTATTGGAAAGAATTTGAATATGTTCAACTGTCAAAAAGATACTAAAAGACTAAGTGTGGTACTATTAAGTTTATTTTACAGAAACAAACACAACATTAAGAGTATTCTGGAGAGAGGATTACATATTCGTCAAGGAAGTTTTCCCTTAACAACTACATGTGGTCGCTGTCCTCAGTGTTGCCACATTAAAACAAATACAAAGTGGAGATTATTGACAAAATTAAGAGAGGTACTAGGGGGGTGGAAAATTTTCTTGCACCATTGAGAGAGTGGCTTATCTGGCTAAATGCTGCCATTGTTTGACTTTTTACAATGGAAAGACTGACAATGCTTTACACCATAGAATTTACAAGCATTATTGCTGTATTAAACATGTTGACAGCAGGACTAAGCATTCCGTGCTGTGTGCTGATTTCAAAAACTTTACTTCCCCTGTTATTGAGCAAATGAGGTCTTCTTCACTTTCTGGTGATTGGAAAGACAAACCTTTGAATTTGCCAACTTAAACTAGATGCCACCAACACACAAGGTATTAATGAAAATGTTTCTATCACCAGCAAGTTGAAAAAATGTACCAAGAAATTATGATTTTCTGTACTGTCTAGAAACTACAGGACTGTTATGAAGATGTTCACATTTATTTCTGTAAATTAGCAGATCATATTGTATTTTTATTTTATTTTATTTTATTCCTCAATTGTTTTTCAGTTTTACTTGATAATACTGAGTGCCCTTTAAGTCCCTTTGAAGTTATTTTGCAAGGCTTCCCAGCTTTATTACTCATGAAATGGTGATTGGAGCATTTTGGATGCATGTCACTTCCTGAATGCTTTTAACATGATTTTTTCTTTTAGCAGTGGTTCTGATGATGTATACAGATGTAGATGAAAGCGCATGACTATATTTGTGGATTATTAACATTTCAGTTATTTTGGAAGCTGTATTACTGGAGTTTGTGGTTTACTTTGTGTTTTATCACTTGTTCCAGGAACACACTGCTTGCAACTATATATATATATATATATATATATATATAGATATATATATATATATATATATATATATATATATATATATATATATATAGATATATATATATATATATATAAAACTAAACAAAAAAACTATATATATATTTTTTTTTACATTCTTGCAGGGGACAAGTCCCCTGCACACCCCACAACCCATTCTAATTAAATATAGCAACTCCGAGATCAGACTATAGCAAGGAAAATGGTAGATTGCCCATTCTGCTCTGTATGTCAATCTCCATTTAAACAATCTGATGTTTCAAATCTTCAGTATTATAAATTTGAAGTCTTGAAACTTTGAGCTTTATAAGTAGACCCTTATCTATATATATATATATATATATCTATATATATATATATATATATATATATATATTTGTATATACACACGTAAACACACACACATATATATATATACATATATATAAATATATATATATATATGTATATATATATATATATATATGTGTGTGTGTGTGTGTGTGTGTGTGTGTGTGTGTGTGTGTGTGTGTGTGCGGTTTACTATCAAAAGTGTGAAAATCTCTTCATCGTGTTATTACTCACCAAAACTGAATGAGAAAACAGACATCCCGTGAGTCACCACACTATTTAATGCATTAATGTCGACATTACCCAGCTTACCTTCACATCCGGAGATGTTCTACACATGTTTTTCAAAGGAAATAGCCCTCCTGCACCAGCTATGTTGGAGATGCACCCCCCCCCCCCACATCCCCTGCTAATTATATATTCCAACTCCAAGATCCCAGTACAGTGAGGCAAAGAGTAATTTTCCCTGTCCCCACTGTGGTGCAATTCAGCAAAGCTCAAAACTAAGAATACAAGCTGTTTGACGTTCCAGCGACAATGTAATTTCCATTCAGGATTTTCAGATTTTGCACCTGTACCCTGACCATCTCATTGATGGTAAATTAATTTTCAGTATCTATACACACACACATATATATATATCTATATATATAAATAGATATCTATAGCTATAGATAGATAAATAGATACACACAAATTCCAGCCCCATATAACTAGAGTTCGCTGCTGTCACCCATTGACCCTGAAACTCCTCTTAACCAGAATGCCATCAAGCCATCACCCACTCCCTATTCTTCTGCCCTTTTAGCCCTGACAACTCATGCTCAGCATTTTGCCCCCTACCAACACATCTGCTTTATCTGTCCTTCTTTCTTATATACATATAAAGGCACCCGGGTGTCCTGCAGATGAGCAGCTCTCAGCACCCTCCCTGTAATGATTTAGTCTCCCTCCAGAATAATACACCTTACTTACTCACAGCCTTCATGACTTCTTTGCTGGCATTATTGAAATGTATAATCTATTCACTGTATATTCTTCTTCTTCTTAAATACACACACACACACACACACACACACACACACACACACACACACGTGTGTGTGTGTGTGTGTGTGTGTGTGTGTGTGTGTGTGTGTGTGTGTGTGTGTGTCTGTGTGTGTGTGTATGATGCAAAAATCTGCCTTGCCTTTTTTTTGTGTATGACCCTTACTTGCACAGCTATGACACTCAATTTTTGAACTTAGCTCAACTTGTCTCCAACATCCCCGCAATAACCCCTTAAAGGCTCTGTGCAGTTGCATTTGTTTTATTGTAAATTGGTGAGAATCAATGTTAGATAATGAAGCCTACAAATATTTCCTTCTACTGAAACTGTTATCTGGTTAATTTTTAAGTAAACTAGACTGCTATTTAAGATTTGTCCCCAGTTACTCATCAGTCCACCGGCACCCCCATAATTTATAGCTTTTTCTACAGTGTTTCACCAATATTCAATGAAGAGATTGGTCTAGCATCATTCTGATGCCTGTACCTTCCTAGATACGCTCACAACAGTGCACAATCTCCAACTGTTTTTTTCTTTTTTGCAGTCTGACATGAATTAAGGCATATAAAAGAGACTATGGAAAATTCATGTATTCAAGTACCATAGTATTCATTGGGTAGCTGGAGTATATCATTTCATCAGTAAGGTTATGTCATACATTATTGACCTCTCTTCTGAACATTAAAGTAATATAATGTGCCTCTTAAATAATTAGATAATTTAAGGAAACAAACAAACCTTCCTGCCAAATAAAGTACCCTTGTAGCGATAAAGTTCCAGAAAGTGAAAAACAAATCCAAGGGTACACCAATAGCCAAACAATCAAATAATCCAACGAGCTCCAAAAAGCAGTCTCTTTATTAAAAGCAATGCATAGGACAGTAAGCGCTTTCACGTTGTAGTAACGCTTCCTCAGACTTCAATAATATGCCAGTAAAACTGAATCTTTAAATAACGTATTCATTCACCTGCAACTCATTAATCTCTTAATTGATGATACAAAATTAAGGTGCTATGTCTAAAATACATATAATTCACTAGCAGATGTTAATGAAATAACAACCTCTATCACACAACATAGACACAAATATTAAAAACATTCTTCAAGCTATCTGCAATGACATGAATAAAAAAACATATTCCTAAAATATTTCACTGTTTAAATGGCTTGGCTGCCAAGAATGGTTTCAGGCTTATTTTCTCATTTAACCCATAATGATGTGCCTGCAGCCTAAGAATCCATTCATTTTCTATCTCCTCGGTATGATTCTTAACATTGCCTAACCTACTGGTCCTTCTCACTAATTCTAGGACTCTAAATTTAAAACAATGTTGGAGCCCATTTTCTATTGTGTGGCTAATGCATTAGACATATTTTCTTTGTTAATTGCATAAAGGTGGTCCCTTATACGTTTACGGAGGGTCCTGTTTGTTTTTCCTACATAATATTTCCCACAGAGTTGACACTGTGCTAGGTATATTACATCCCTGGTCCTGCAGTCAGCATAACATTTGAATGTATATCTACGTCCTGTATATGGGTATACAAAAACATTGTCAGCTGCTATATATTGACATTGGTTACATGTCCGACAGGGGAAGGTACCTTTTCTTTGAGATTGTATGAACCCTGCACCTGTTTTCTCATAGCATAACAGCCGTTTAAGGGATTTCATATTCCTATAGGCTATTCTTGGTGTATCTTCCACTATGTTCTTAATTCGTTCATCCATGGCTAGAATCTTCCAATTTCTCTCTATAATCTTTCTAATCTGGCAGTTCCGTTTCTATCCCATTCAACCCTTTTGTCAGTTGAACATCAAGGAATTCTATCTTGGTGTGTGAGTAGGCACCCTCGAACTCAAGAAAGTCAGTGGTCCCATTCAAATAACAGATGAACTCGCTTAACTCAGTTGTAGTTCCTCTCCAGACAACAAAAACATCGTCAACAAAATGGCTATAATGCTGAATGTGGTTGTTAAAAGTGGTGTTGTTCAAAACATAGGTGTCTTCCCAATATGCCAACACCAAGTTGGCATATGTGTTGGCAAAAGGGGTCCCCATCGCTACCCCCTTTTTTTGTAGGAAATAGCTATCTTCATATAGTAAGACGTTCTCTAGCACTATTTCAAGTAATATCATCCATTTTATAACCTTGCTTTTACTTTTACCAATAGGAATTGCCAGATTAGAAATATTATAGAGAGAAATTGGAAGATTCTAGCTATGGATGAACAAATTATGAACATAGTGGAAGATACACCAAGAATAGCCTATAGGAATATGAAATCCCTTAAACGGCTGTTATGCTATGAGAAAACAGGTGCAGGGTTCATACAATCTCAAAGAAAAGGTACCTTCCCCTGTCGGACATGTAACCAATGTCAATATATAGCAGCTGACAATGTTTTTGTACACCCATATACAGGACGTAGATATACATTCAAATGTTATGCTGACTGCAGGACCAGGGATGTAATATACCTAGCACAGTGTCAACTCTGTGGGAAATATTATGTAGGAAAAACAAACAGGACCCTCCGTGAACGTATAAGGGACCACCTTTATGCAATTAACAAAGAAAATATGTCTAATGCATTAGCACGCCACACAATAGAAAATGGGCTCCAACATTGTTTTAAATTTAGAGTCCTAGAATTAGTGAGAAGGACCAGTAGGTTAGGCAATGTTAAGAATCATACCGAGGAGATAGAAAATGAATGGATTCTTAGGCTGCAGGCACATCATTATGGGTTAAATGAGAAAATAAGCCTGAAACCATTCTTGGCAGCCAAGCCATTTAAACAGTGAAATATTTTAGGAATATGTTTTTTTATTCATGTCATTGCAGATAGCTTGAAGAATGTTTTTAATATTTGCGTCTATGTTGTGTGATAGAGGTTGTTATTTCATTAACATCTGCTAGTGAATTATATGTATTTTAGACATAGCACCTTAATTTTGTATCATCAATTAAGAGATTAATGAGTTGCAGGTGAATGAATACATTATTTAAAGATTCAGTTTTACTGGCATATTATTGAAGTCTGAGGAAGCTTTACTACAACGTGAAAGCGCTTACTGTCCTATGCATTGCTTTTAATAAAGAGACTGCTTTTTGGAGCTCGTTGGATTAATTAATTAGATAATTTAAATTATCTGCATACTTACATTCATGACAATGAAATTCATGAAAAGACAACACCACTATATACCCAACTGAACACAAGTGGAAATAGACAATAAACTAAAATTTGACATTCACATATCCTTGACCATAAAAAAAGTCCACAATAAACTAGGAGTACTGTACAGAAATAAGCAACTTCTCACCAAAGCAGCAAAGATTTCAATAGCAAATTCCCACCTTATCTCCACCCTACTTTATGCCTGTCCAATACATACCAACCTAAGGCAATGCAATTTAAACAAGCTAGAGACCTGCTACAACAAAATCGCCAAATTCACCACAGGGGCATCCTACCGTAGTCACCACTGTCTCTCACTTGCTGAACTGGGCTGGCTTGAACTCCCTCACCTCCTTCAATGGTATCAACTGTTACTTGCCCACAAACTAGTAAATCATCCACTAAATGTCCCATCCCTCCAGAATATACTCCAATCTTATCACACCACCAGACCACTAAGATCCAGCAACAAAAATCACTTGCAGATCACTAAAGCCAATAACTCTGCTGGTGAAGCACTGTTCTCATGCACCATAGCCAAATTATGGAACTCCCTCCCACACACATTTACCTCCATACCATCATGCACCCACTTCAAAGCTTTACTAAAAGCGCACATAAAAACATGCTGGCTATGCCCTTGCAACTCCCACTCTAATATCACCTTCCCCATCCAACCACTACCTTTCTTTCCAGTCCACTAACTACCTTGATTATAGCAAGCTCAGATGCTCATAAGCCAGTACTTATTATACAGCAGGAACTTCTTCTTGTAACATTTGTTAATGTCTGTTATGTACTTCACAGATAAAGATTCTAGTTGTCTACTGATGTACTATGTTCTTCATCTGTAAATATGTTGTAAGTAATTGCTATGTAAATTATTAATCGCTATGTAATCCAATGTAACTACTGTCTGTTTATTTTAACTGTGGAGCTTTTCTCCCCGAGCCTCCACTGAAAATGGACCTACGTCCAGTCGGACACTCCCGGTCAACAAATAAATAAATAAATAAATAAATAAATAACTGTTTTAACTTCAGTGAATGGTTTTCCATAACTGTACTATCTTTCCTTCTCCTGCTGTATGTGTGTGTTTGTGTGTATGGCTTACCATTAAAATCCCAAAGCCCATAACACCAACATTCAGAATGTCGAGACAACAATAACAAAGACTGAAAATCATGAAAGGCTGATGTTTTACAGGTCAAGTAAACACTTGTCCAACAACTAACATAAACACACCAGTCTATATAACAGCCACCTAGCTGGGGGGCGCACATCCCCCAGTGTGGGGGGCTGCGCCATTCACACCCCACATAACTATATATACCAACTCCAGGATCACACTATAGTGGGGAAATGGGCATATTTTCACATGTTGTGCAAGTGTTTACTTGCCCTGAGAAACATCAGCCATTTGTGAGTGTCAATCATCGGTGTTTTCATCTCAACATTCTGACATTCTGAATGTCGATGTTATGGGATTTGCGTTTTAGAAGGTGATCCATATGTGTGTGTGTGTGTGTGTGTGTGTGTGTGTGTGTGTGTGTGTGTGTGTGTGTGTGTATATATATATATATATATATATATATATATATTAATTATTATAAATGTTTTTTATAAATGTTTTTTCTGCTACTTAAAAGCCTACAGCCCTCTGTGTACTTGTCTTATCTTCATGTCTCCCCCAGTCAGGACAGGCCAAAATGTTTGCAACCCTCCCAGCATGATAACATCCAATCCCAATGTCAGAATGGGCTCACCGCTAAAATGCTGAATGTGTGAGACATACAGAGCACCATCCTGAATGTGCAACACCTGACTACTGCTGACCCAGAAAAATGGACACCCACACAGCCTACTGTCAGCAGGCTGACCACCATGGGCTTGGATAACTACCTACAGTTATGTGAATATCAAGGAAGGGTGTGATATATGCTAGAATGAAATAAACCACTAGACCACCAAACCTCTTGGAAATTCTCCTCAGCTGTCCTGAAGAACACTCATCATCTTCTGCCAAAACTCAATAAACCACAGATATGGAATTAGTATGTGCTTATAAGCATTTATATAACTATGTCAACATAATTTTCCGAGATGCAGTATTTACCTGTCCCTATCCATACACTGCCACCACTGCTCTAATTATAGATACCACAAATAATAGCCCATCTATACTTACTTCAGACCACTTACCTGTGCTTAAAACTTACTTCCAACCCCTAAAGAATATGAACTTTCCTCCATCCACAATAATCAGTACTTGACTTAACCTGGCACAAAGACCAGTAGCGAACTGACAAAAGTGTCCGACTGACACTAATTCTCACTCCTAAGAGTCTGAATCCTGAAACTCTCCTTATTTAAATACAACAACCCCTCTTCCATCCCCTAAGTGCATTTCAGTCCTAACTTACTTCATCTTTTATCTTACTCCTTCATGCTGCCCTCCTAAATAGCAGCTGAAATGGCCTAACTTCCTGCCCTCAAACCATCTGCATATGGCAAATAATTCCGAGGAAGGAGTTCTTGGACAAAAATGTCTGCCTTTGTAAGTTATTATTAAAGCTGTTTGTGCTTCCCAAAATTTTCCTGCAGTCTCTGATCTGTTTGTGTTAGTGGAAGTATGATGCAGTTTTCAAAGCTTAAAGTACTTAGCTCTATAACAACATTTTTTAGTATCACTGTTGTAGTGCATAGGGGCAGATAAAGCTCCATGCAGTACAAAGAATCACAAACTCTGTCACTCTGATTATATCCCACCTTTTAAATATAATTGACATAGATATCATGATTCACTGATGGAGCTTTTTTCCTTAGGTTAATTCCTTTATATCCCTCACGTGAACATGTAATAAACTATTTATTATCAGAGACTCAGTCATAAACTTCTGTGTTATAATATGTGCTTTCAGCTTATATTGGTGTTCTACATGTTTTCAAAGCAATGTTTTCAAAGACTAGCCCGGTCAACAAATGTAAAATAAAATAAAATAAATAAAATGTATTAAATTCTCCTCATTGCTACCATTTCCGTATTATTCTTCCCAGAATGAAACTGAAACAGGCCCTTATGGATCATTCTACACTTGTTAACAAATTTAAAAACATAAATTAAAAAAAAATAGTATGACAGCATTTGAAGGGTAGTCCAAACAATCACTTTCAGGCAAGATATAAGAGATAAAGTGATTTCTCAATGGATCATTTCACAAAAGAAATTTAGCAGGTCTGGAAGAGTTGAGGCCATTCCCACAACAACATGTACATAATCCCTTTTGCTTAAATATTAAATCATCTAAGGTCATTTCATTTTTGTGGAAATTTGAAGTTTTCCCTGAAGAGCTTCATGGGTGTATTAGGACATGGATGTCTGTATAAATCCTATACAGATAAAAATGTAAATAATCTTCATGCTGAATCCTTAAACAAAAGATTGGAATTAGAAGGACACAGAGTACAATATGTCAGACATGATATATTTGTCTGTCAACTAAATACTTTTTTTCACCAGAATAAACTACTCCACATCTATTTTTTGTTTTTGGTTTTAATTTTAGAATAATCTGAAGGAATACACAACAGATACCCAGAGACTGGTCAAATGTATAGATAACAGATTTGTTTAAATTTTTAGAACACTGTAGAACTGCAATTTTAATATGATTATTTCTATTTTTAATAATTAATGTTAGCATCAAGTATAACAATTAGTTTCACTTGAAATTTTAACTGAACAAAGGCATCACAAAGATAGGTGAACTACATGTTTAATTAATGTCAATCAGACTGAAGTGCATAGAGAAGAAGAAATTATCATTTGAAGATTAATAATATTCAACTCCTTCAACAACACTGATTATGTACTTTATAATAACTTCTTAAAATACCGTAAATTGACATGAATATAATTTATTAACTGCTTATTTACCAAAATGAATAAAAAATCTTCAGTTTGTCTTTCATGAAAGATACTTAAAGCCTCAAGCAAAAAAGCTGAACAGTTTCTAAAGAATATCAGGATTTGCACTTTTTTCTTATATTACACTTAGGCTGAGACAGACGTGAAAGATTACTGAAATTGTTTCATCCAAACAAATGCAAAAGCAAAACTTATATAACTTATCAGAAAGTGCAGCATAATAATGCATTTTCATGAATCATAATATTATTCTAAGTCATTTGATATTTAGCAACTTCCAGAAATGCCAGGAGATAGCTAAAGGCATAAAGTAAAATACATTATGAGCAACTGCCTTCAAGAATCCACATTGTACAGTGTAGGATCATATGTGTAGCTTATGTTAAAATATAATCAGGTAGGTGTAAACTCAATAAATGGTATGGCTAGCTCTCAGAAACTGTAGGTGATTTCATCTTTAACATAGACACTGTATTTGAGATTTTCCATCGGTGTGTATTTTGCTAATTGTTTTTTCCTTTTTTCTACAATAATATGATCTCCATAAAATGTCCTTCATTTATAATGTATGCTGATAACTTCAGAAATCTATTTATTCAAAAATGTGTCAGATATTTTATTGAAGTATTTCTGACTCTGAACTGCATAAAACATTTTTTTGGTAAAAATGGAAAAACTAATATTTTTGTCTTTTGGTGCAAAATATTATTTTGTTACTGTTTCTTCATGTTCATTTGGACACAACAGGGATAAAATATTTGTTATGTTATGACGTGTACTAAGTTGAATATTCAGACTGTGTAATTAATGAAATTTAAAAAAATGTACAAAGAATTCTGTGGTTTAAAAATAAAGCCACTAACTTGCATTGTTTTACTTTCTCATGACATTTACAGCAAATGCAGACTTTTTTTCTCATGAATTACAACTTTTTCAGAACATTGAACAGAATTACAAAACAATGGTTTTAATTATATTTGCACAGCCATATGGGAGCCACTGTTATGAATTACTGTTGCTCTATATGGCACAGTTGTTACTTGGGTTATGTACCACTGATGAGTTTGAAAGGGAAGTACAGGCCCCTATAAGTTACGCAGGCTGTAACAGTTGGGCTGTACTCTGTAAGTCATAATATTCAAATATTTGGCGTCTTACTCTTTGGTCTCAGTGCCTCCATTGTCCTTGGAAAATGCTGCATTGGCTGAGTGCTGAATATATCTTCCTGCCCTTCTTCAATGTGACTGTCAAATATTTCCCACCACCACTGCACTGTACAGCCCTTTGGGCTTTAATACTAGCCACTCCCCAGATTCCATCATTATCCAGCAGCATGGCCTGCAGAATTGCCTTCCACGCTGCATTTTTCCAAATCATAGTAGTAGGGCTGTCTATAAATCAAAAAGGGAAACTGTGAGGTTTGCTGCTCATGGCCTTTCTGAAGCCCAAGTCCTGTGTCCTGCACAAAGCATTGAAAGGTGCTGCTTTTCTGGATTTGTGATATGTAAACAGGAGGAAAATCAAATGCTATGCTATAATTTGTGCATTCTCTAAATATTTCTTGAGTTTTATGTGTGAAACTGTGTTTTTGTGTATGTGCACATGCACATGTGCATTTGTGTGTGTGTGTGTGTGTGTGTGTGTGTGTGTGTGTGTGTGCGTGTGTGTGTGTGTGTGTGTGTGTGTGTGTGTGTGTGTGTGTGTGTGTGTGTGTGTGTGTGTGCGTGTGTGCGTGTGTGTGTTGCATGTGTGTATGCATACTTTAAATGACAAAATATGGACACAGGTTTGCCATCTTTATGATTATTAAAGATGTTTTCATTTTGGCATTATTATATATTTTTTTCTTATGAATCATGAAGACAAAAACTACCGACACTCATAAAAACGGAAATACAAATAAAATGCAAGTACATATGGGAGGGAGCCATACACAACAGATGTTTTCTAGTCATATTCTCATACAGAAGGCCTGAAAAGGGCAGGCTAGCATGTGTATAAGAAAGTATTATTTTCCAAGGTACATAACAGACTAATACTTTGCATTTAGAGTTACTGTGAATAATTTAATTATAGACTTTATATGACTGACAAATAATTAATTGTGAAGCCTCAGATATTTAAGTGGCAGTAAATAATTCTACTAAGTATGGTATCAGTTTTACCTAAACACTGCACATTTGGAAACCCTATTATTGTTCCTCCCAAATGAAGTCTTTGATTGCAGATTTCTCTGGAAGCTACAGGTCATACTTTCTTTTCTTTAAGCATATATCTGTTGTAATTAACTACTCATCTGTGCTGTTTGCATTATGCATAAGGTAATTAAAAGCACATAATTCACATGTATGGATTCTGTAAGGCCGATTATTCTGCCTGTCAGAGAACATTGTTTTTGTTTGGCATTTAAATTATTTATCTTAGACGGGGATACTTTTCATATTATGTATCACATGTTAAGTTTTTAATGGAATGAAATGTACAGATTAGTATTTAGAGGTATATCAGATGCTTAATGGACTGCATTAAAATGTTATACAAAAAAAAAAACTCTCTTAGTTTTTTAAGGTGACTTAAATATAATCAAGTATGGGTATTTGAATAATTCAGCTACTCTGTACCCATAAATACTGTACCAAGAATACTGTGGAATGGTGAGGTATATTTTATTTTTATGACAGTAATAATAGATTTCTTAACTATGTTGTCAGCTGTAGGTTTGGCTAAATATTCATATGGCAAAGAAATACTATAATACACAAATGTATCAGTATTGATTAATGAATAAGACCCAGGTAGGTAAGAGCTAATCTGCAGATCTTACGATTTCCTTTAATTAGGTCTCTTAAGTAAAAAGATTACAACAACTGTATTGATCTTGTTAAGTAAACCCTATCTTAAGTAAAAAGATTAGAATACAGAATCGATCTTGTTAAGGAAACCTATAGAGCTATCTCCAGTCTGTCTATGAATCTAAATGACTGTATAACATACTTTTCCAGTTTTCTTCCATTACTGCCACAGTAATTGGATTTTGTCACTGCTGTTAAACTGCACAGAATAAAGCACATGAAAATAAACAGCATATAGATATTGAAGTGTTATGGTTTTTCTTGTACTGATTTGTTTTAAGGATGTTAAAAATAAATCTGCTATACAAGTATATCAATAACAGTGAAAATGTACAGTAAACACTCTGCAAACTAAATAAAACATTCTTTGCACATAAACTAAGGCCACTGCTATTTTATTTAGTATGCCATTGCTGAAACATTACCAAAAAGTGATATATTATAAAACAGGGCATATTAGAACATATTTATCAAACTTCCATATAAGTCATATGGTATAACACAAGGTATGTTACAACTCATAGGTCAAGCTTCCAAAGGAAGAGATACCTTTTTCTTATACACTTAGCCTTGATATGATGTAAAGCTATGGTCAGTGGTCATTTCTTCTCCTCAATTGCCAGTTCTTTGTACACTTCTATATTCAACCAGAATTGCTCTCAGTTAGGGTGCAGCAGTGACACTCTGCTGCTATGGCAATATTTTATCAGTTTTACTTCTTGTACCTCTACACATGCGTGATGACATCCTAAGAGTGATCGAGTAATGGGTTCAGTGCTGAATGTCCCTACACTTCCACCAGGGGTGGATATCTGCAGGATGTCCCACTGAATTCCCTAAAGAAACACTTATGTGGATGGTTCCACAGTCTCCAACAGAGAAATCAAACTGGACATGTGACTCATGCACATGCCCCTCCATCCCTCTTCCTCTCATTATGGACACACCCATTTTACCCTGACAGTAGTTTATAAGCTTCAGCTGCTAATCCAGCCTGGATCAGCTGGATGTTATCAGGGATTTATCTTTCTGCTCTACCATATTAGCTCTCGGTATAGATTCTTTTGGTGAGTTGATGCTTTAGCCATTTTGATTAATGCAATTAATGCTACAAGCTTAAAGAGGGTAGTAGTGTCCACATAATTAGCATTATATTTAAGATATGTATCACAGGTTGGCAGTTTATGGGCTTTGGCCAGGCAAAGTGGAAGGGGAAAGAATTTTGTTCATCTAGAAATCTGGAGATTTTTAAATCCTTTTTTTCTGGGTGATGTTTCTCATAGGTTGTTGGGCGTTTGGACATCAAAGTCTAAAAGTCAAAAGTATGTAGTCTTAAAAATAAATAAATAAATATAAATATATATCACCATAGTGTAGTGATTTTTAGCAATAATGTGCATGATTTGCTTCTGTACATAAAATTTGTACTGACAATGTTAATGCTTTTTGTGTGTTGAAAGGCTGTCCATAAATAGCTAATCAAAGTACGGCTGATAACTGAGCACAGATATACAAAGCATGTATAAAAAAGGGGACTGTACAGCTGCAGTCAGAGATCAAAGTTCAGAAAATCAGAGAACTAGAAGAGTCAAGAAGTGTTAAGATAAATGTTTATCACCTTTGGAGAAGGGTATCAGAGGTCAGAAGAACAGCTCTAAGTGCAGACATTTTCAAAATATTGTTTAAACAGAGAATATGGACTGGCACCTATGTCTGTCACAAATTATTACACTTTAATTTTAGTTTAAGACCATGAACATTAACTTTTATTTTGGCAAAGTTAGCCTCTTAGTTCTATTCTATAGAGAAAGCTGTTTTTCATTAATTTTCCATTTGATATGTGTGTGTGTGTGTGTGTGTGTGTGTGTGTGTGTGTGTGTGTATATATATATATATATATATATATATATATATATATATATATATATATATATCTACACATGGATCTACTTGAGATTACCAACATCTCAGCAGACCGACATTCAAATCACCGAGCTCTAAATACTGGCATTTCAAACACCCGACACAGAACAACGACACTTCAAAATCTTGACTAACCTCACTATATATATATATATATATATATATATATATATATATATATATATATATATATATATATATATATATATATATATATATATATATAAAAACATTCAAAAATAAAACTACCTACTTCCCGTCACCAACACCCCACCCACCAACCAATAAACCTAGACCCCTAGCAATTACCACTAAATATTCATGACAGCCTCCATAGCACCAACATGAATTTTCATAACAAACATGAAAAAAAAACCTTTTTACAGGAGGGCTATGCCCCCCTGCACCACCAAAACCCCTGCTACTTAAAGATGCCAACTCCAAGATCGCACTACAATGTGCACAAGAGCAGATTTCTTGTTCCGCCCTGCTTGGACTGTTGGGCATTCGGACGTCAGTATTGTGAAGTTTCACTGATGTGAAACTTCATGCTTTTTGGCTCGGTGATATGAATGTTGGTCTACTGAGATTTCAGTAATGTGTGTGTGTGTGTGTGTGTGTGTGTGTGTGTGTGTGTGTGTGTGTGTGTGTGTGTGTGTGTGTGTGTGTATATATATATATATATATATATATATATATAAATTGTTTTGATAGATAATTATATGGATATACACACACACACACACACACACACACACACACACACACACACACACATACATGCATATAAACACATTTATTTAATGTAATGCATTTTCTGAAGTATATCCAATTATTTTTCATTTGAATTTTGAAATTTGTCAAAGACACCTTAATATCACAAAGGTATATTAACATATTTATACAGTTGTCATCAAATGTCAGCCTGTTACAGATAGTATCTCTCACCACCACCACCACCAATGTCATGTCACAGACCTGCTTTTCAGGGTACATTAGTGTCATAAACAGACAGGCAAAAGGTATTGTTTTAATAATCTTAGACAAAAAAATACTACTGACAATAGAGCCATAGGGATCATGTGACATGGCAAGGGGCTGATATTTATTTCATATCATATCTGCAGTAATGCTTGAAGATTGTGCATCAGGCACATATATATATTTATGGTGAAAGGCAGATGCTCTTTGGCATTGTGTGTTACAGTACTTGGTTCATTTACTGTTTCTTTTTCTTTGTTTACTAAGCATATTCCAGATGGTGAAATATTCTGAACATCAAGTCATTTTTTACAGGTAGTGGAGAGGGGAGGGCAGGAAAGGGTGAGAGCGAGCAGCTATTTTTGCAATACACCCCTGCGATGAAGGTGGTAGACCCTGTGCATCACTAGGGTAACACCTAAGAAGAGCACTAGATGTAGCACCTGAAGGACAGTGTATACCTTTATGTGTCTAAACCATGAAAAATAAGCTGAACATTTCTGTTGTTCTTTTCTGTCTTTATTTAACATGCACTTTGAGAAAGCCAATCTTTTGAACCATTAAAATCAGTTTGAGACAGGGGATGATATTTTTCATGAGGCACGTTCACAACTAATCTTTGCTTAAGTTTTGATGGCAAATTGTTCCAACTGCGGACATTGTTATGTGCGTTTAATTTTTTTCTTGTAAAATGATTTAAATTTTTTTTAATTTTCAGTATTGTTTTAGCAGGTGTAAAATGTGGATGCAGCAATGTTCTCAAGGAGGGATCAATATCTGTAGATAATGGACTGCAGTCTGTGAGATAAGTCCCAATACTTTTACAAGGCACAAATCAAGACCGTAAACAGAATAATATAAAAAAGTCATTGTTAAAGTGCTTACATGACAAAAATTGAATAGATGAAAGTCAGAGATTAAGGATGTCTTAAATTCCTTTCATATCAACATGAACACAGCAAAGACCTTTTCCCATGTTACTATTCAAAAAGTAGCATGGACAGCCACACTAACATACAAGTACAGACATAAGACAAGAAATACAAGTGTGACATATAATAGCTGAACAAAACTCACCAGAAACTGATGAAAGCAGAAAACAAAAACAATGAATTCTGACTATTATACAGTACTTGATTAATATAAAACCATAAAACTCAAAACTCAAACAGTTTTTGAGGTCAACTTTTTCTCAGAGTATTAATAAAGCATTATTTGTTGATTGGCGTTCCCTATTTTTTTGTTTTGTGTTTTCATACCTAAGGCAGGGACAGTTTTCTGAATCAAAAGTTGTCACATCACATATTGCAGAAATAGTGCTTCAAACTGATATTTTATACCTGTCTGCATTCAGCACATGATGAAGAAAGGAAAATAACTTGGTTCGCTAGAGCCCAAATAATTCAGTTTTCTTCATTGTAAAGTTGACCTCGGAGAAGAATACATAAACTACAAGAAAGAAATTGCCATCTGCATAAAATTCAATTTTCACATAGATGTTTGCTTGTAGTCCTGTAATAATGGTTTGTTAGTCATAAAGAACTATTTTATCATTGTCCGAGACTCTATATTTCCTGCTGTGCATTGACATGCATTTGTTCCATATGGCTACTCATATCTTTAGAATAACAGTTCACTAATGAAAAAATATATTTTTAAACCATATATTTATTTATATTGCATATTTATTTATAAACGTCTCATGTAATAGCTAGATGTTGCACTGGATCAGGACAGTTCAGCCCTACAAAAGCTGTCAGTATTTACTGCAAAGGATGAAAAACTACTCAGACTCACATCCTGGGTGCATAAGATATAACGCTACACACACCAAGCATTACTTATTTTAAAAGCGACACAGACTTAATTATTAGAGCAAATTTCACCTAGTAAAGTCTGTGGATGGCGGATGCTGTTTGTGATGTCAAAGCAGGAGTCAGACATGACTTGTAAACATAAATGGATGGGTGGTTTAAGAAAATGAGTCTTTTAGTGAAATACAGATTTTATTTTATGAATGGGAACAGCCAAAAAAGAGTGATGTATTCTTTGTATTGTTAATGACTGTTTATGTTGTACTTTTTAACAGTCACCTTATTAAGTCTGTTTAATAATAGGTTGTCAAATGGGACTTGTATAAAAAAGTGTCCATCATCTGTTTTACAGAATGAAGTGTATAAGTTGTAGAAATGCAAATGTGCCATTATCTATTCAGTACTATGTAAGGCTAAGTCTGATATTACCAGTACTTTATCACAAATGGTATAATGAATGACAATCCATTTGAAGGGGGTATCATTTAAAACTATAGTTGCAGCATACCTATTTTAAATCTTGCTTCTTTTCAACCTGCAACTGTTACAAATATTATTTTGATGAGAAAGCACTTCCAGTGGCAATGTACTGTGATATTAAAATAATTAAACAGTTGATCCATACTTGTAAGCCTACATGTTTAATTAAATTCTGGAAGCTGATGCTCACTGGGTCTTGTACATACTCAGCTTCTTGCTTAATCAGCAACAGTAATTGATGAAAATATTATTTTATTGAAGGTAAGAAAAGGGTCAATTTAGAAATAACAGCTACACTGAACAAAGAATTACTTTGTGCGCTCCTACCAGTGGGTGTTGTGCAGTGATCCTTTTGGGAATAATGTATAGTAATAACTTTAAGAGACTGCTGTAAAACGTTATGAACCTTCCTGATACAACACAGGAATACACTCCTTGTTTCATTGCTTAGATAAACAGTGGGCAAAAGTTCAAGTGAAGTGATCCTTAAGGCAATGCGTAGTCTTAGCATAGAATTTTTTTTTTTTTTTTTTTGCAGCAAGGGAAGGTAGGTGTTTGATTACATCTGTAGGAAGATGAGCAAGACAGCAAGTTTTCTTTAATGAAATTACATGTCATTCATGAGCACTACCAAATAAAGCTGCTTAACAGTTGTTACAACTTGACTTTCTTTGGGAAAAAGATGATTGCAGCTGTTGTTGGTATCAAACAAGAATATATTCACCAGTTATGTGATAATGTCACATGGGCTGCTTTCCTCTGGTTAGCAGTTGAAAAAAATTGTTTGTTGCTGAAAAGATATAGCATTTAAAAGTGAATTTTAATGTACTATTTTCCAAAGACATATATTTAAATTATACAATTAAAGCAGCAAGTCTAGTTTTATGATTAAATGATTTTATCACTGTTGGGGAAGAACTTGAGGATGATTACCTCATTTGTTTCTGAATGTGTCACATTATGAGTTTGCTCATTGTAACATGTCTTCCAGATTCCTGTGCTAAATGGTACATCAGATAAAACTGACATTTATTTAGAATAAACTAATGTCCTTTACCTAATTATAGGATCAGGAAGACACCAACAGGAAGGCTTAATCAGACATTAGAAGATATATGCAATGATTTGATTTATAAACTTTGCATCTTTTGTTAATTCTCAATGGGTTTCATGACAATCCTTGCTGCATCTCCCTGAAGCATCCATGGGTGACTGAGATCTGCTATGGGGTTCATCATGTTGTATATATAGCAGTTGTCTGGAGTATATGAATACAGATTTTGGTGACAGAGCAGAAACTTAGTTCTCTCCAGCTCTTCGTCAAAGAAGAATGAATACCTGACTATGATTCAGCCATCCTTTGTACAGCCTGGAAAGAACAAGGGTGAGAGGGCTTGGATAATGTGGTTTACCTGCTTGCTCTCTCTGGCTGATTGTGGCCTGGAGCACATGGATGGGGAAAAAAAGAGTCCTTGGCTGGTATTCATAGATTGGTGCTACACATTTTCATAGAGGTAGTCCAAGAAAAGTGGCAGTGCATGGTTATTTTTGGATGACTACAAACATGTAGAGGCATTTTGTTAAACACGCCTCTGTATCACAAAAGGCTATTATGCTAAAGACATAAGCAATAAGAGAACTAATATGCAGATAAGGGCATTACGCATTAGCATGTCATTAGGGTTCATAGAGATTAATCTTAAATGACCTAATTTGCATACTAAATATGTAAATGGACCTGAACTGATGTCAGTAAGCAGCAATTCTGCATGAAAATATGGAGTTGCAAACAGAAGAGAAAAAAGGAGTATATATTTTAAAAGGAGATACAATTATTGACTTTAGTTAATTTTTTTATTGTATTTTATTGCTTCTGCTTACATGGACAAACTACTGAAGGGATCCTTGAGGGAATCATTAGCTTTGGTGTCAGTGAAGTGCCTGTGTGAACATGGGTCGCTGGGTGTAATGTTTCATTTTAGTGCTTGTACATACTTGGAACATATTACTGAAGGGATCACTGGAGGAAATGTTTCATTTTAGTGTCACTGAAGTGCTTGTGCATATATGGCCAGACTGCTGATGTGGTCACTGCGCACAATCATTTTTGCATTATTGTAGTGCTTCTGCTTACTTAGACAAACTACTGAAAGCGGTTGTTGGGGAAAATAGTTTATTTGTGTGTCAGGGAAGTGCTTCTGCTTATGTGGCTGTTGAGAAGTTTGCAGACTACAACTTAGATATTCAAAGGTTAAGCATTTCTTTCAACAATGGATGTGTGTATTACACAGATGTTCGCCCTAAATCACAAGAACACCTCATTAGCAAATACTGCTCTACAACATTTCTTACTTGCATCTCATTATACTTAGGGCATGTTGCATTAACATAAATGGCCTCTTTGAATTTTGTCGTTGCCACACTCATTTGTAAACAACAGGGGTAGCCCTATCGGGTCTACTTTACATTATCGACAACTCAACTATTCGACTTTCATATGGCCGAGACTATATGGTCGAACATTTGAAACATCGACCATGTAAAATAAACAGCATAACACACCAAAAAAAAAACTAACTCTCCCAAGTCCCCCTGCTACTTAAATATACCAACTCCGAGATCGCATTACATTGCAGTAATGGGAAATCTTCCCATTCCGCACTGTATGGGGATCTCTATTCAGATCAGTCGAGCTTTAAAATGTTCGATCATATGGTCTCGGCCATAGTAAAGTCGATCTTTTAAAAGTTCGACCATCTGAAGGGGACCCGCCCTATCACATTTGTGCAAATGACTATAAATGCTGTCCTTTGTTTCTGAATTCTAGCTAGCCACAATAGTTGGAATTCTGTCAATCATATTAATTTTGATACAAATCTTGAGATTTTGCAACTTTTCAACAGGGACTAGCAGAACAAAACAGGGCACATTACTGATGGAGCTATATAAAATGAATTTCCCTTGGTCTCCTGTAGGCATTGTCTGTTTAATATAAACCATGGGATTCATTAGGGTACACTATTCTGAGTGAACAGACAAAGCATAGCTCACTCCTTCCTCCTAATCTTCATTTTTCTACTGATTTTCTTTCAGCCTTAAATATCGAGGGGGATTCAAAAAGGTTACCATAAAGTGTAGACAACATGTACACTAAGCATTATCTCTCTGAGTGGCTAGAAAGCACAAAAAATGTGGTAGGGATGTTCTTGAATACAGATCATGTGCACTTAGTGCAGGCATTACTGAATCTGGTCCTATATTCTTTATTTTTATGTTTACCAAGCTTTCACTGAACTTGCATGGTATAGTTTTTAAATGAAATGTACATTCTCTGGAGTCTTTCATGCACTTTACATAGTAATTTTTCTAATATGCTGTAGCAGTTCATGATCTGATTCCACAATGATTATTTTAAGATAATTATAATCATAAAATGTTTGACAATCATGCAGCATATTCAGTTTGAGTGTAGCTGCAGAAGTGATCTGATGCTTTAATATGACAAATCTATTTTAATGCTGTCTTGACAAAAATCAGTCCATATTGCTATGTAGAAGCTTCCTTAATGGAACTTTTACATCTATTAACTTTTAAATGCACTTACTATACGTGGGAAATTCATTACGATGCTACTATGTGCATTTTTTGTATTATAATAATGGGATTCACTTTCTCAGCATCAGATTTAAACCCTTCTCATGACAAAATGCAGTCCATGTATTTGAATAAGTTATACAGATTCAGCATGTTTTGTCTACTCGCCTTTAAGATTTTCTGCATGTGCCTGAGGAGTATTTGGTCTGATGTTGACTGCTTCAGTTCAATTGTAACTAGAATAAAATGTTATGGTTCTGTTCAGTACTCTAACCATTATTTCTATGATATTTGTATCAGCACATTGAAGGACTTCCAGATCCAATTAGATTACAAGTGGTAACCCCATTATGCTATATCGACCTGTGGATGTATTGAATGTATGAAACCTGGACTGACTTCATTTAACTTAACTCACCAAAGTCACTAATTTGCATCAAATACTGAGGGTTATTTTGCATTGCGCATAAATTAAACTATCTTCTCTGTTGTCTTACATTGTGTGTGTATGTGTGTGTGTGTGTGTGTGTGTGTGTGTGTGTGTGTGTGTGTGTGTGTGTGTGTGTGCGCATGTTTTTTTATTATTTTTTAACTGAATCTGTAGGGTCAATGTATATCCTTAGCTTTACCTGTTTGAATACTGTGACCAAGGTGTTTGCTCATTAATTAGGTTCAGTTTGTTTTGTTATAACTCTAATGTGCTTCATTTTCATTCCTGATATGACTTAACTTGAAACAATGACTTCTGCTTTGTTTACTTGTGCACAAATATTAAAAAACTTGACCCTTTGCCTTCATTCTCTTCCAGGAATAGGACAAAACATGGATGGAGACTTGAACAGTTTAAAAATAGCATTTAGAGATCTAAAGTTAAATATTGACAGAATATTGCAGGCAGTCCAATTATTTAAAAGTGTTGCTGATAAGAAGCCCCTGATTATCAGCTTTCTTTTCTGGCAAGTGACTTTACAGTAACTAGCATCTTGCACTGAACTAAAATTCCCAAATATCCCGAAGTCAGATGCATTCTCAAAACACTCTTGTTTAATGAAAACTACTATAAATAATTTCTGCAGAGGAGCATCTCCCAGGATTTATATTCCTTATTTAAACATGATGACTAACACCAGAAATCAAACATCTGTAATATGGAAATAGGATTGCTTCCTGTAAACCATCTTGCATACTTTATACTAACTTCTATCGCCTTACTTGCCTTTTATCTTCTCCCCTTAGGACTTCAAATTCTAAAAAAAAAAAAAAAAAAAAAAACTAAAAACTACTATTAGCATCCTATAAAAAAAATCTGGCATGTTCTCTAGACTGACTTTATCCATTTTATTGTGTCTTCTCATTTTAAGAACCCTTGTATTAATTGACATATCTCACAGACTGTTAAACTGTATATATTGTACAAAATCTATATATCGTATACCATAGTTGAAAGTACTTTCTATTTTTCTATCTTTCTCTGACTTACTGTCTGTGTAAATATTACAAATATTTGTTAAAATACCTTTTTTTTCAAATACTGGGCTCTTGTGTTACTGCTTGCCTTTGCACATGAACCTCTGATCAGTCACAGTATCCTCAGTGAATATAACATGACAAATTTATTTACAAAACCTAAGCCCAAACATGTTAAAACTTCCATGTGAAGTCACTAGCAGCAATGAAATAAAAGAAGTCACCATTAAATAGCACAATGCAAATATTAATAAATAGCCATAATAGGCAGTAATAATAAACCACTCACCTTTCTGAGCAGCATTAAGAACTTCTCACTCTTATTCAGATCACAGCAGTATTTCCCAAGAGGAGAATCATATACCGTCTACTCCTGGCACGAAAAATAATTGCATTTGAAAGGAATGGGAGGATTCTCTTTTGGTAAACAACATAACCGTAATCTGCCCTAGGTCAAAACATCATAATTCAAATGTTCAAGAAGACTGATGGGTGGGAGGACTGATACAAATGCACACTCCAAGACATAGAAGTCTAAGAATCCTAATTTTAAATACTTACACCCCTTCCTAACCCATTCTTCTATTCTAACTATGGTCTCACTTCCTATCCCTGACTTTTGTTCCTTAAAATAAACACCTTACATTTTCTAATATCTGTCTCTCTCACCTGCTAACCGAAATCTAAAATTAAAACCAAAGCTGGATGTTCATAGACAAAATAACTGCGTGCAAATATGCTTCTTCCTTAAAATATCATTGCCACCCCACCCCTGGGGTGTTTTTTACTCCCAGCCTGAATCAGGAAGTGGTTGGTCTGTATCAGCTTTCTAAAATGGTTAACAAATGAAAGTAAACTAAACTAATCTAAACTAAGCTAAAATAAAGCTTTCATGTTATCCTGTCTATATGTTTAATGCTTTGTTTAAAGCATTCACGACATTCACAGCATGCACTTTTATGGTTCAGGAAAAGTTTCTGTTTTGTTCTGCCACTAATTTCTGTTGCATTCACACATTGCTTCAACACTTTCTTGACTTCTTTACAAACTCTTGTGAACTGGTCATGAAGTCCATAAATGCAATATACTATGAAATGCTTTGCAACATATTGTCTTATATTTGAAGGCATTGTTTTATTATTTTCTGGGTGGTGGCTGACTGTTCATATGATAATTAATACTATATTGATTCCTATTTGTTTATTAGCACTTTTAAATTGATTTACATTATTTATTTATTTACTATGTAATTTATTTATTCATGCCTAGAAAATCTACTTATTTAAAATATAACAGTAAAGAAGAGTAGCATTTTGGACCACAAAGCATTCTTCTTTTTCAAATAAGAAGTGGAGAATAAAATGTAAGTTGCTTGTTAAATATTGAAAATCTAGTAGCTTGCACAATCAATCAATTCCTAGGATCCATGAAACGATTCAACCAAAATATAGTGCTCACATAAAATGGGAAGACACTATTTTGTCTTGTTCTACACAGAGATGATGCATAATGTGTTATTTGGTCTCATTATTCTACTTGTACTGAAATTGTAGGTGAGATTAATAAAGGTTGCCAAAAGGTGTACTCATCAGTAACCATTTGGAATTCAAAAGCAACACTACAATTGAGCTTTTGCAGGAAGACCTACAGTGATGTGTTGGACTGTCTCTAAGGCTATACTAAATGCTAATGAGACAGCAGAGGGAAGAGGAAAATGCTAACAGGTCTTGTCCTCTCCCTAGAACTGCTTGTGTAAAGCATTTATGTAGATTTAGAGAATCACTTGGTTGTGTAGGCTACTCCTGGGGACCATCCATTATGCTTGTGTTAGTGGTAAGATAAGAGTTAGGATTTGTGTGCATAGGTGTATGTGAGGGGCTGCATGTGTGAGTGTGTGTGTTTATCTGGGAAGTAACAGAAAGTGAGTAAGTTAGGTAGTAAGTTAGATAGGTGAATGTGTGTGTGTGTGTGTGTGTGTGTGTGTGTGTGTGTGTGTGTGTGTGTGTGTGTGTGTGTGTGTGTGTGTGTGTGTGTATGGATGGATTGGGTTGGCTATCATAGTTCCACACACCGCTAGGCTAAAGAGCAGAAGCTACACTAGGTGGGGGGAACCACTAGCAACCATGAAAATCTCTTTATACTTAAACTTGAGTGATGCCACTTAAACAGAATGAGGATCAGGGGTGGGGGGATCACTAGCCACCAAGGATACATCTTTAAACTTGTGTCTGAATAGCAGATAAATCAACTAAGGGGAATGACTAGCCACCAGAGTTAAGTCTTAAGCTACGTATCTTAGAGACACACAGCATTAGGGGAATACTACACACCATGGATTACTTTGCATTATGTGCGTGAAAGAGACTTAATGACAATGTAGGTGAGTGGGAAACATTAGACACCAAGGATACTTTATATGGTATGACTTAAATGCACATATTTAAAAAATGTGCTGTGGAGAACCACTAGCCACCATGGATAAGTAGCATGCTTTATTAAGGGGACTAAAAAATTTTTTTCTAACCCTGTACCATCCCACTTTGGACATTAGCCCACTGTCTAACCAGAAGATACAAGTGATAACTTGTTAAAAACAAATAAGTAAGAAAATATACCTAGTATAAAGAGGGGCAAAAGAGACCTGAACCCTAGACCTTTGACACATGAAACCCCAACATTATCACATTATACAAATTAATAAGTTTTACACCTTTTTTGTTTTTACCATACATTGAGGATCTTGGGAATTATGCAATGCCTGCAGTTGTTTCTGACTTATCAGTGAGATGACAAGGAACATTGTGTATACCTCTCAGCATTGTAGGACAGGGCTTTAGGAAAAAAAAAAAGTAATGATTGAGCAAAAATCATGGGGAGGTTGTAAATACTCCTCCTTCAAACACAGACAGTCACTAGGAAAATAGCATCCGTTTACTGAAGCATATGAAGTCTGAATCTTCAATATCTAGCATTAAGGGCTTACTGTAATCTTTCATGAATTACAAGGGTGGGAAAAAGGAGATGTCTTAGAAGTTTTGATAATACAAATTTGTATTCGATATGTGATGTATGTGGGTGTAGATGTTTATGTGTGTCTATTTTACTGTATGTTCATGTGTGGAACAGTGACTGGGAGGTGGCCAAAATGTTAATGTCCACAGAGAAGTACTAATCTGCACTTACTGTGGTTAATAATGAGTCAGAGAGATGCAAATTAGCCAATAATGAAATTGTTCATTGTGGTTAATGTATCTCTGATCTTCACATCATGAAAACAGGGCCTTTTTACCAGAGCTCTTAACATGAGCACTAGGGTTCTTTATGAATCATCAGGTTTGTCTTCATTTTTTAGATTCTTTTTTTTTTTTGTCATGAAATTACCAATAGGTCCTTCTGAGTTGCATTCCTTGTACTGCAGAAAACACACTATTTATTTGTATTAATTTAGCACATTTAAATTTCATCCTGCTCTGTGCTTGTCTGATATCATTTATTTTATGTACCTCTTGCTCTTCAATCATATATTTATGTGGAGTGTTAAACAAATCACTCATGGCATTGACAACCATGGCTTTTTTCTAGTTTTTTGGCTGTTTCCTATAACAGCCACTGTCCCTTCCCTGGTAATTTATGATTTCATATATGATGCTGTCTATGATTACAGAATCATTTAAGTTAGCTAACTCAGTCTTGCATCTTGTATTTATCATCAGTAACATATTCATCCACTGATTCTTGCAATCCCTGAACTCAAGTAAAGTATAAATACCTGAGATGTGTATAGCAAATTCTTCTCTGGCAGTCACTGCACTTTCTATTTACCTTTAAGCACAATGATTGTTCTTGTTTTGATCTCTGAAAGATAACATATCTTAAAACACCTTGATTCCTTCCTGTTCAGTAATAAGAATTGTCTCGGCCCCCTTTAAAATACACCACATCAAACACATAAAGCCATTTGACAACCTTTATTGAACATTATTATACAATGCACTTTTGCACACAAAACAGCATAAATTATCTTCATCAGCAACAATCTCAAGTCAGCATAACTACTCACCCTGGATGAATATACTTCAGGGCAGCGTACCTATTCACTCTGATACCTCCTCTACTGGGGCAGTGTACCTACTCACCCAGCACTTAAATAGACAGCGTACCTGCTCACCTCCTGACCAAACAATCATTAACCAATGAATAACCACCTTCCTTAGAGGTGGAACAGAAGAAGACAATCCTGTCCCTTTTCTCCACCTTAAACTGCCCAACATCTTCCATCCATATCCAAAAAAGGGAGGGTGGGAGGGCCACCAAATCACACCAAAATGTAACTGCTTCCTTTAATCCCTACCACTTAATCCTGTTATAAGTCCCTCCTTCCCCTACATCACCTCCTTTATCCTCTCCCTTTCAGCACTGCAATCCCACTATCCAACCTACCTGCAAAGACTTCAATTAATTCCTAAGTTCTATACCCACCCCCACCCATTTACCCCTGCTCATGGGACCAGGACAACTTAGTTTGTCCCGAACTACATTTTCATGAAAATAACTTTAGTAAATTGCAGGGCTCATATATTAATAGATGATAATGAAGAAAAAAGTTGTTGCTATGTTAAATACTGAACCTTTGTGAAAATTAGCTGATAAAATGTTTTCTGTCAAATTGCAACAAAAAAAAAAAAAAAACAAACACATCCAGCTGTTGCTGAACTCATGTAAGACAGGCATCTATTTGGCCTATTTCCTAGAAAACTCTCTGAAGCACATTTCTCCTGAGACCATATTGTGGCAATCAATATCTTCTGAAGTGGTGAATAACCAGTTGCAACACTTAAATAAGAAGATGAAATGAAAGAAGTACTCACACAAATAAGTCTTGGAACCATCAAATTTTCCTGCAGATTACAAGTACTGCCACTGTTACAGGATGCAGTTATCACTCTGGCAAGAGCCCTCAAAATGGACTGCTACATCTACTTCCTCTATGCGTTGTACCATATATGTCCATGTGTGTCCTACTTCCACTCTACATTATATCATATCTGTCAGCATGGGCCAAATGTTTAGGACAACTTATTTATGTATTGACTAGGTTTCAGGTCATAACTGGAGTGGTAACATCATGTTTTTCAGTTGGATTTAGGTCTTTCATTGGATAACGAACATTGGATAATGTTTATGCTTAAGATATAATACTAGAAATTGAGAATCAACATAACTCTTTTCTCAGCGATGTTATAATCAGAGAATGCCAGAAAATGGGAAAATGGTAAAGAAAATGGGAAAATGGTAAAGAGAGAGAGGTAAAGAGAATGCATGGTTTGATAAACTGCAGGAAGGATAAATTTAAATGTTCTGATTGCTAAACATTGGAAAGGACAATCCAAAGATCAAGTAAAAATAACAGGGAAAAGACCCAGATGAAATTACTGAATCTTGAATTTAACAATTGGATTAGTGTGAATGAAACTTAGTAAATGCTAACAAAGTGTTGGGCTACATTGCTAAAAGAATTGACTTCTACAGGAGAGAGGTATACTTCCACATCTTTTAAATACTGATATCATGACATCTATTCTAGTTTGTCCATATGAATTGCAGACTTAGCAAATAATCAGACACATTTACAACAAATGATTTTATCTTATGTTTCATACTTGCAGTTTTTGAAAGAATTTTCTAGATGCCATAGTTTTTTTCTTCTATCACCTAGAACTAACAAATTTTAATAATAACAAAAAGCAAAGTATGAACTCTTTCAAAACTAAAACAATGCTGTCTGATACCTCCACTAAATGAGAGAAAAACTCTCAACCACTTATCCATGACCATCTTGACAATCCCATTGATCAAGTCATCCCCTTCTGTTAGCTTGGTATGTGACTTGATCCTGCACAGAACATTCACCTTTACCTAGACAGAATAAGGAGGAACATACATTTCTTCCTATTTTGTTCCCTTAAAATCCACCTTTCACTACAGCCCAACCAAGGATGACATAGGCAAAGACATTCTACTATCTCTGCTTGAATATGGACTTCTGTTGGATGCAGAAGCATCCAAGAAGAACTCTTCCACCATCCAAACTATAAGCAACTCTATCTGTAGTTGCGTTACCCTCTCCCCTAGAAATGAGCATCATACATCTCACTTAATAAAGCCCATTACCTACATGTCCAACAATGAGCCAGACATCTTCTTGGATCCCAACTCTACAAGCTCCTCATAGAACACTCCTGATTGGTTTATCAATCCACTGTAATCTTCATACATTTTGTTTGAATTTGTAATACTTCTTTTTAATGTGGATTCGACTTTTGTTGAAAGTGCTTACCTTGAGTAAAACAGTCTGTGCCGTTTTTATCCAGCTTGGTTCTGCTTTCCAGTTTTGTTTTGGTTTTTGTTTTAAACAGTTTGAGTGTATATTATATTATCCAGTCATGTTATCTTTTGCAGTACATTTTTATCATATTGCTGTAGAATATATATTTACAGCTGTGACTAACATTGTATATCTATATACACACTGCAGTGATCTGAAACTGTAAAGGAATCATTGAAGCACTGTCTTCCAATTAAGTACAAATATGACTTAGTTTGTTACAAAATAACATGCCTTCCAACATTTGGAACACATTAAAAGTGTGGTGAGTAAAAGATTGTTATGCAGTTCTGTGGGTACTGTTTCTTTTTCTTATTATGTAAGTATGCTTCCTGCATGCATATTTATTTACATATTAAAATTCTTGAGTGA
This sequence comes from Protopterus annectens, assembly GCF_019279795.1. Lineage (NCBI taxonomy): Eukaryota > Metazoa > Chordata > Ceratodontiformes > Protopteridae > Protopterus > Protopterus annectens. Next base: position 1,595,026,573 of record NC_056735.1, on the reverse strand, counting down.
AATTCCAAGCAACAAGTACAAAACAGCTTGTGATCATTAATAGCTCTTGAAATATATGTCTGTCTGCATGGAGTGTTTCAGGATGATATCCAACTTTGCACATCTGGAAGAATTCCACTGAATGCCTTCTGTATACACGAGGACATATGCAGATGATTTACAAATTGCTGTTTGATTGTGTTTCTTTCAGGATAGCTTTTTTCAGGTTTTGCCATAAGGCAAATAATACAAATATTGCTTATTTTATGTTTTATTCCTTTCAGACTTTTTGAAGCAATTTGGTATTTTCTTATAAATGACCACAGTGTTCACAGTGTCCTTAGTATGAAAAAGATATTGTCCCAGTCCCCTCCAATAAATACACCACACCAAATGACATTTGACAACTTTTATTAAACTTCAATAAACTTAACTTTATTGAATTATATTTTAATTTATTAATCACAGCATGAACATCCATGTAACCCTTTACTAGGGTAGCATATTCCCACTCACTCTGTCCAACTCAGCATTGTAATCACCACTGCTCACTTGCTCTTACTTATCAAAGCAGCATTCCACCACTCAGTTTCATCCTCAAACTCATTGACTCAAACATCTAACACCAGAGTAGAGGGACCTGCCAACTCCACTTCTGTGCCTAAGCACCCAACCCCAAAAATAACCACACAAATCCTCAATGTTCTCAAAAGAGGGAGGGAAGGCAGGTAGCAAGTTCAAGTCATAATCTGATCCTTTACCCAGCTACACTCACATAAAACCACTTAAGCCCCTCCTCACACCTATCTCACTTCCTCCCCAATCTTTCTCCTTTCTAATTTAACCCTTCCTTCCCTATCACACTATCTAATTTCTTTCCATTTCAGCCCTAACATCCTCTCTCCACCCCCATCCTCAAACCCTAACCCCTTTTTATCATTCCTACATGAACCAAAAACACTAATAGTGTACCAGAACAAATTAGTTTGTCCCAAACCTCATTTGTTCTGGTCCCATCAATAAATATGCCACACCAAATTGCATCATTTTGGGAGGCTCAGTGGTGCCACCTCACAGCAAGAGGTTCTCTGGTTCGATTCTTAGCTGGGGTGTCTTCTGTGTGGAGTTTGCATGTTCTCCTTGCAATCACTTGCATTTCCTGCCACATTCTAAAGATATGTTTCTGGAGAGTTTCTCCCCAGGCCTCCAGGGAAATTTGACAACTTTTATTAAATGATATTTTAATTAATTATTCACAGCATGAACATCCATGTACCATTTACTAGGATACTGCATCTCCCCTCACCCTGTCCAACTAAGCAACATCAACAAAAATGCTCGCTTACACTTACTTATCAAAGCAGTGTCCCACTGCTCACTTTCATCCCCAAACTCATTGAATCAAACACCCAACACCAGAAGGGGAACAGAAGAGGGATCCGACTACCTTCTTCTCTGCTCATAACCCAAACACATGCAGTTTTCACTCACTACAAAACCTTCACCTAACCTTGTAAAAATTAAACAGATTCACACCAAAATCATTCAGGTGTTCTCCTTCATCTCTGAACCAAACTGAGTCCCTATCATTGAAATCCTTATGCTCTATTGTATGAATACCCAGACTAACAATTGCCTTGGCAGCCAAAAATTTGCAAACTGACAAGCCATCTCTAAAGCCATAAAACTTCCAGCATTCTTCCAAAACAGCTATGGTACTATGTCTAACCACACAAAACACATACCCGGGTATAACCTCAACATAACCAGGTCCTCTCTTATCCTATACATCTATTGTCTGTTTGGAATTATTCCCACATCATTACCTACCAAATAAACCAACAAGACTTGCAAAAGCCAAATTTATGACTGAATAAATGCAAACTCCTCCACAAGCTGATGGCACCTGAGGCATATGACATCATGCCATATGACTCTCAACCCAAAATGATGTAAACCAAGTTCTATGACAGCTAGCCTAACTGCAATCCTATTCACTACCCACTAAATATAGGAATGGCACAGAATAACAATCTCCTTTTCTCAACAGAGAGAAAGAGGGAAATGACAAAAAAATACTATTAAGCCAACTACCTTAGGCAATTATCTAATATAAAACAAAAAGGCACTTGAAGATTAATGACCCACCCTCTTAATAACTTTTATCTATCTTCCTTCTCTTGCTAAGTCTGAGGCCCTTCCAATGCAAAAGGAATGAGTGGAAAAACTCTTGTTCCAGAAAACCAGTACACCGAAAGGCTGTCCTCATCACACATACAAACTGATTACTCATTATCGGCTTGCCCTCTATTGACTGAAAAACCAAGTCCTGAGGACTCCCAGCATAGGACCACAGCAAACCCTTAGACCAACCCAGTGAACACAGCCGGTCATTCTTATCTTTTCCCAGTACTATCTGCATGCCCTTCCCAATGGATCCGTTTTAGATCTACACAACCAAATATGTACAGACACAGAAAATACTGTTACATCCTACCAAACTAGTGACCCTAACAACGCTGACATCCAAAAAGCTCCATGATACATTCATAAAGCCAATATCACCCACAAAGTATAATCCGTTGAATCATGAGTCACCAAAGCTAAACCTCATAGCAAAAATTTTAAAACCTATCTCCTCAACGTCCATGTCCATCTTCAGACTAGCGACTCTACCCCAACCCTTCAAGATATAAACCCCAGTTCAAGATTTAGTAAAGTCATACCTTGCCACCCACACAAATCAATCCCATGTCAACCTTAAGGAACTGAACTGCCTTACCTTGCACCTATGCCCAAGCCAAGTAGTGCAATAACAGTTCTTCTGACCAAACTTCCTCCTCCTCAGGCAGCTGCCAAACAGATTTATAAAATCTTGTAATGCCCTACCACATACCTTCCTTGTAAAGTTGCCCAAGGTTTCCACACCAGCTGTCTAGTTGCTTCAGTCCAATCTGCAACACCTTCTCTGGCAACACCTTCACTTACCTGCTGCATCTGGAGCTAACTGCTAGAACCTGGAAAACTGAAAGTGAGATAAACTATCAGTAATCCCATTCCTAGCCCCCACCAAATGCACATCTGTAAAAGAAAAAATAATCAGCAAATTTTGCAAAAGCCAGCTTACATAATGCTAACAAAAGCAATTCACACTTCCCTGTCTAAGCCTGTAAAACTAGCACCACTGCCATATTGCATTAATGAAAAATAACCCTCTTTCTTCACAACCACTCTTGCCAAACAGATATTGCCTAAATTGGTACTAACTCCAAAAAGGCTACATCCATCTTCCACCCATCCTTTCAATCATCCAGCCAATGAGCTGCAAACCATTCACCTCCAAAAATACCCCTATCCCCATAACCCTTGCTGCATCTGTTAATCATTGCAATTACCCTTGACCAACCCAGTCTGTCTGCCAAAAAGACACACCCCTAAACTTCTCAAGACAACCACAGAGCTAAATCAGCCAGCACCAGTTTACCAATCTGTACCCAATGATGTTTGTTTTTGCAGCCTTTTAAAAAAAAGCCACAGACCTATCAAATGTATGATCTGAGTGAGTTGCTGAAGATGCAAAATTCAGATGCCCTAAAAGCTGCATGACAGCCTTAAGGTCACCCACTCAATCATTTCCTTTACACGTCTTATCTTCTTGACTGGTAAACAAAACAAATCACACCCCTCATCCACTAGCAATGCCAAATAAAAATAAACACCTTTCCCAGGCCTTCTAACTTCTGAGTAGCCAGTGAAATACCCAGTTCTTCACACATTCCCAAAAACTCTTGCATACCCTCCAACACTCCTTCAAACCCTTCACTTGCTATTAGGAGATTGGCCAGATAATGTACTGCCATCTGAGTCCTCACCTGCAGCTGCCAAATCCAATGGAATGCAGTGCTAAACTTCTCAAAAGTATCAGAGGCCAATGAACATTTCATCAGCATAGCCGTGCCATAGCAAAACTTGGTCCCAACCACCATGGCCAGCAATGGCCACTTTTTCTCCCTCACTGGTAGTAAGGCAAATGCAGACTCAGTATCCACCTTCGCCAACCATGGATTCATAAACTCCCAAATGACCTACACTGCATCATCCAAAGATGCATAACTCACTTTTGCGTCTTCTACCAAAATTAAATCATTAATGGAGTTTCATTTGGGATAAGACAAATGGTAAATCAACCAAAATTCATTGGCCAACTTCTTGTGAACCAAACCTAATTGAGAGACTTTAAAACTGCTAAATTGAGGGCTGTGAAATGGGCCCAATAACCTGCCCACCTGCTGTTACTTCTCCATCAAACTTTCCAAAATGTCTTCCTTCCCCCACACTGAACATAAATACCTACAAACTGACCCATCCCCTCCAAACCCCAGTTTACTAGAATGTCCCTCAGAAAACTCATCAATTAATTCTTCTGCAACTGCCAAAACAGGAAATTTCTTGAGCATATACCACAATACCTGTATGCTAATGAGAGACCTGCATCTCCTGGTCTTCCCCTTGACCCTCAAAAGGACAAGCCACCCCTCTGCCATGAAAATTCTGCATACCTTGAATACTTTGAAATCCATGAAATGTAGAAGGTAATCATCCAAAGTCAGGCAAATTTAAACTTAAAAACCAAGCAAAATAAGTACCACAGTTGTAGGAAAATAGTCAGCTACCACAAATGAAGGAAAGTAGTCATTGTTATTTTTGCAAATTTAAACTTGAAATAACCAAATTGCCTTTCCATTTGCCATACTGCAGAGCTGAATGTTTTCCTGCAGACTTTCAGCAAGTGTGCGAGAGCCTAAACTCCACCCATGAGCAATGCCCCTCATTAAAGGCCCAACATACTTCTACTCCTTCCCCTCCTAACTTATCCCCTCTGCTAATGGCTCTAAGGCTATCTACCATAGTGGCTAACCAGATGTCAGGGTGCCTAACTTCCCAACGCAGCATCTGATCTACTGCCTTCCACTTCCAAAACCTGTGATCATATCAGAACCAAGTGTTCTCTGCACACATACATTGTGCATCATGGATTATGAGAAAATAAGCCAAGAGTGGTAAGGACAAGGTAGTATCCTTCTCCAACCAAACCACCATGTAGTATTGTCCCATGTTCTTGACCACAGCCTACCTACTCTCCTCCACCCCAAGGTCACTAAAGCCAACAGAAGGTATTTGCTATTTGCAATTTCTGATTCCATCAGCACTGAACCCCTTCAGCATCAATTCCTTCAAAGATATCAACATACTCACCCTTCCAGATCTAGATCTACTAGAGTTCAGCAGCCTGATGACATTAGGGCAGAAGCTGTTCCTGAATCTCATAGTTCTGCAGTGTATGCTTCAAAAGCTCTTTCCAAATGATAGATTTAGGAACAGTCTGTAAGCAGTGTGAGTGCAGTCTTTGATTATTTCTCTGGCCCTGCCAAGACATCTGGATAAGAACAAGTTGTGGATAGGTGATAAGGTGGTCTTGATGATCCTCTCAGCTGTCTTAATCTCTCACTGGAGAAATTTGCACTCAGAGGAAGAGCAGCTTCCATACCATACTACAAGGTTGTTCACAAGGAGGCTTTCTACAGCACCTTTGTAGAAGGTGGTGAAAACTGTCAATGGGAGATTTGTTGTCTTCAGCCTTCTCAAAAAGTGAAATATCTGGTGCACTTTCTTGACTATGGCTTTTATAATGCTGTTCCAAGACAAGTCCTCATCAATGTGCCCTCAAAGAGACTTTGTGTTTCTCACTCTACCCCATTGATGGTGAGGGGAGAATGTTCCTTGCAATATTTCCTGTAGTCCACAATTATCTGTTTTGTCTTGTTCATGTTTAGTGCTAGTTGTTACTTCCACACCTGGTAATCAGTTGTTCCACCTCATCTCTATACACTGTTTCATCATTGTTATTTATGAGGCCCACCACTGTTGTGCCATCAGCAAACTTAATGATGTGGTTTATATTGTACCTTGCTGTACAATCATGTGCTAACAGGGGAACAGCAAGGGACTTAGTACTCATCCTTGTGGGACTCCAGTGTTAAGAATGATGCTATCCGAGGAGTTATTTCCTGCACACACTTCCTGAAGTCTGTCTGTGAGAAGGTCAAGAATCCAGTTACAAAGTGGAGTGTTGATCCATAGTTGGAGTAGATTCATCACCAGATGAAGAGGGATGACCATGTTAGAAGCAGAGGTGAAGCCAATGAATAGTACCCTCGTGTGGGTGTTTTTATTCTCAAGGTGTTCCAGTGATAGATGGAGTGATAGAGAGATGGCATCTGTCATAGAGTGGTTTGCTCAGTAAGCAAACTGCAGAGGATCAAGATCAGCAGGGAGCCCAGATGTTATGGTATCCTTGACCAGCCTTTCGAAACACTTCATCACTGTGGAAGTGTGGGTTACAGGCTACTGAAGGAATTGATGAGGAAACTTCCATCATATAGTGTTGTACATACATGGTTAAACTACTGAAGGTATTGGTGGGAGAATTGCTGTTATATAGTGCTTGTACATACATGTTTAAACTACTGAAGAGACTGGTGGGAAATTGCTGTTGCATATTGCTTGCGCATACAGGGTTATATTACTGAAGAGATTAACAGAGAAATTGTCATTTAAGTGCTTGTGCATAGATGATTAAACTACTCAAGGATTGATGGAAAACTGGTGTCAATTCAGTCCTCATGAATACCTGGTTAAACACTGAACGGATTGGTGGTAAAATGGTGCTATTTTAGTGCTTGTGCATACAAGGCTGAACTAATAAAGAGATCAGTTGATAAATTGTCATTTTAGTGTTGTTCATACATGATTAACCTACCGAAGGGATAGGTGGGGAAATTGCTATTATGTAGTGCATGTGCAAATATGGTTAAATTACTGAAGTGATTGATGGGGAAATTGCCATTTAATTGCTTTTACATGCATGGTTAAACTACTGAACAAATCAGTGGGGGAATTGATGTCATGTAATGTTTATGCAAACACAGTTGATCTACTGTTGGGATCAGTGGGGAAATGGTGTTATTTAAGTGCTTGTACATACAGAGTTAAGCTACTGAATGGATCGATGAGGAAATTATGTCATTTTAGTGCCTGTGCTTAAATGGTTAAACTACTAAAGGGATGGATGGTGAAATGTTCTCTTTTAAGTGCTTGTACATTTGTGGTTAATCTACTGAAGGGATCAGTGGGGAGATGGTGCCATTTTAGTGCTTGCAGATACATAGTTAAATTGTGTCATTAATGTTCTTATGCATGCATGGTTAAACTACTGAAGGGATGGATGGATGGATGGATGGATGGATGGATGGATGGATGGATGGATGGATGGATGGGGGAATTATTTCATTGTAGTGCTTGTGCATACATTGTTAAACTACCAAAGGGTTTAGTGAGAAAATTGTGTTATTTAGGTGCATGGGCATACAAGGTTAAAGTACTTTAGGTATCTATAGATAATTGGTGCCCTTTTAGTGCTTGTCCATATATAATTAAAATACTGAAGGAATTGGTTGGGATACTGCTGTCATGTAATCCATGTGCATACTTGGACAAAGTACTGAAGGGATAGCTGGGGGCAAGTTTGTGGATTGCAAAGCAGATATCAGATAGCAAGCAATGCTTTTAACAACAGATGTGGATACTGTGCAGACACTGGGCCATGAATCACAAGAACACTTCATTAATATTCACTGCTTTATACAATTTCTCATTATCATCTCATAATTTGTAAGGGATTGCATATTAGCATGAATTGTCTTTGAATATCACCTTAGCTACACTCATTCATCCACATCACAGATAGCACTACAGCATTTGCTCAATGACTATGAATTCCATCCTGCATATCATAAGAGGCCTAAGATATGCAAATATTAATAGATGTGAATAACATGACAAGTCAGGAAACTCTCATCATGTCAGCAGAACGGAGCTCTCTTACGACTGTTATCTTTATGCCCCTGCTAGTTCAGAATGTGGGTGTAATTACAATATCTCCTGCCACAATAATTTTGAAGATAATATACTCAGCAGGAGAAAAGATATTACAGTGGCTTGCACAGCTGGCTGGCAGAAAATCTCAATTACATCCATTTAATCCAAACGTTGCTTTGTGTTTTTCATTCTGTAATTATGACTGTTATGTTTTCAATGGGTGTGAACATTATCAGACATTATAATCTTTTTAGGACATTAATTACAATATCATAATTACAGTATATTACTGGAAACTTCAGTGTTCTATTCCATAAGCAAACACAATATGCAAATATGTAAACAGTTCTACTACATTATCAGTGACATATTTAAAAATCCTAGTTATTTGAAAATGCCTAATTCTTAAAAAAAAAAAAAAACTTTAAAAAATTTCACCATTAATGTATTATACCATGACTGTAACTTTGAATTTTTTCTTCTAAATAGTTTACTTGTGTAAAATCTTTATTTTATTTGCTTTTTAAAGTATTAAGTAAATACCTTTTTCCGCAATTCTAAAGTTTTGTGTAAATAATTCATCTCTAAAACCTTGCATTTGCTGTTCACTATGAATGGCAATCACTGCTGTTATACCCGAGTTGTTGCTGACAAAAAATCCTTCTAGAATCCACCTATACCTTTAAAAAAAATGAATTAATTAATGAATGACTGAATAAATTAATAAATAAGTGTTGTAGCATATTTTTTTGGTTTGGCATATATACATTGCTGTTGTGTTTTGCACGCTTATATCCAATGTTATTTGGGATAGCTGGGGCAAGTTTGTGGATTGCAAAGCAGATATCAGATAGCAAGCAATGCTTTTAACAACAGATGTGGATACTGTGCAGACACTGGGCCATGAATCACAAGAACACTTCATTAACATTCACTGCTTTATACAATTTCTCATTATCATCTCATAATTTGTAAGGGATTGCATATTAGCATGAATTGTCTTTGAATATCACCTTAGCTACACTCATTCATCCACATCACAGATAGCACTACAGCATTTGCTCAATGACTATGAATTCCATCCTGCATATCATAAGAGGCCTAAGATATGCGAATATTAATAGATGTAAATAACATGACAAGTCAGGAAACTCTCATCATGTCAGCAGAACGGAGCTCTCTTACGACTGTTATCTTTATGCCTCTGCTAGTTCAGAATGTGGGTGTAATTACAATATCTCCTGCCACAATAATTTTGAAGATAATATACTCAGCAGGAGAAAAGATATTACAGTGGCTTGCACAGCTGGCTGGCAGAAAATCTCAATTACATCCATTTAATCCAAACGTTGCTTTGTGTTTTTCATTCTGTAATTATGACTGTTATGTTTTCAATGGGTGTGAACATTATCAGACATTATAATCTTTTTAGGACATTAATTACAATATCATAATTACAGTATATTACTGGAAACTTCAGTGTTCTATTCCATAAGCAAACACAATATGCAAATATGTAAACAGTTCTACTACATTATCAGTGACATATTTAAAAATCCTAGTTATTTGAAAATGCCTAATTCTTAAAAAAAAAAAAAAAAAAAACTTTAAAAAATTTCACCATTAATGTATTATACCATGACTGTAACTTTGAATTTTTTCTTCTAAATAGTTTACTTGTGTAAAATCTTTATTTTATTTGCTTTTTAAAGTATTGAGTAAATACCTTTTTCCGCAATTCTAAAGTTTTGTGTAAATAATTCATCTCTAAAACCTTGCATTTGCTGTTCACTATGAATGGCAATCACTGCTGTTATACCCGAGTTGTTGCTGACAAAAAAAAAATCCTTCTAGAATCCACCTATACCTTTAAAAAAAATGAATTAATTAATTAATGAATGACTGAATAAATTAA